>NW_026877644.1:0-22654 GCF_032173495.1 Musca vetustissima
GTATATTGAACAAGACTATTAACATGAAATAGGATGAAATAAAATATGTAATATTAACTAATTGTGAATCGATATAGATCTATGCATAAACATGTCATTCCTTTGTTACAATGGGACAAAAGTCTGTAAATCGACTTGAAACACATATCAATAGGTCACCTGTTAGGCTATGTCTGTACTTCTAGAAGACGCAAATACGTAATTCTATGCCCAATTTTGTATGTTGTGCATCATTTGATGTCAATCTGACTAACATGAGGAGTTTGATGCCCAATTTATTTAAATCGGGCTAAAATATATATGGAAGCTATATCCAAATATGAACCGATTTCAACGAAACTAATCACAGGTTAGGTTATACTAATTTCAGTAAGTTTTGTTCCTATCAGCCATATATTGGTTCCTTGGAGCGTCAATTTCTTAAAATGAATCTGTAATATAAGGGAGCTATATCTAAATCTCATCCGAATTTCACGAATCTTGGCACACATCATTCTGGACTAAATTCAGTACGCTATGCCCAATTTCGTGCAAATCGAAAGATATATGTGGACTTTGGTGTACCATTTACATAAAATCGGACGAGACTATATATAGGAGCTATATCTAAGTCTGGACCGATTTTCACGAAACGTCGCAGACATCATTGTACTCTGAATTCAGTACGCTGTGCAAAATTTCGTGCATAACTAAAGCATTATAGGGACTTTGGTGCACCATTTGTCTTAAATCGGCCGAAACTATATAAAGGAGCTATATCTTAATCTGAACCGATTTTCTCGAAACTTCCCAGACATAATTCTACTCTTAATTCAGTACGCTGTGCAAAATTTCGTGCATATCTAAAGCATTATAGGGACTTTGGTGCAACATTTGCCTTAAATCGAACGAAACTATATATGGGAGCTATATCTAAATCTGGACCGATTTTCTCGAAACGTCGCAGACATCATTCTTCTCTTAATTCAGTACGTTATGCCAAATTTCGTGCAAATCAAGGGATATATAGGGACTTTGGTGCACCATTTACATGAAATCGGACAAAACTATATATTGAGCTATACCTAAATCTGGACCGATTTTCTCGGAACTTGGCTGACATCACTTTAGGCTTAATTCAGTTCGTTATGCAAAATTTCGTGCAAATCAAGGGATATATAGGGACATTGGTGCACCATTTACATGAAATCGGACGAAACTATATATGGGAGCTATATCTAAATCTGGACAGATTTTCTCGAAACTTGGCAGATATCACTTTAGGCTCATTTCAGTACGTTATGCCAAATTTGGTGTAACTCGAAAAATATATGTGGACTTTGTTGCACCATTTACATGAAATCGGACGAGACTATATATGGGAGCTATATCTAAATCTGGACCGATTTTCACGAAACTTACCAGACGCCACTCTAGGCTCAATTCAGTACGTTATACGAAATTTTGAGCAAATCGACAGATATATATGGTCTCTGGTGTATCATTATACCCTACACAACTATGCTGTTAGGGTATTATAGCTTTGTGCAGCCCCAAAAGTTTGTAACGCCGCGAAATAGTGGTCCTAGACCCACCTTTAAGTATACCGATCGTCATATCTCGACTAGCTGAGTTGATCTAGACATGTGTGGCCGTCCGTCCGTCCGCCCGTCCGTCCGTCTTGTAAACACGATACAGGCCACAGTTGTGGACCAATCTTCACGAAATTTTGCATTTAAGATGGGTTCTGGCCAATGAAGACCCCTATTGTTTTTGGAAAAGATGCGTTAATATTTAGGGGATAATATGGACCAAAAATTTTATTTTTGTCGGTTTTTCTGGTCGCTCCAGAGGCCATAATTATGGTCCTTTAAACTGATACAAATTATAAGGTCGTATGTACTCAGATGTGGGAGTTACACTTAAATATTTACAGGTGCTTACGTATTCAGACATTATTTAGTAAATCATTACCAATTTACAGGGCGGAAATATAGCGCTGATCGCTTTGAAATTTTCCATGAGATTCCAATTATGGTCAGGGACAACGCCTATCATTTTCGGTGATGATTAGATAATAATTTTGGGATGAAGTGGACCGAAAACTTAACGTTTTGTGTTTTTTTATTTGATCTATAGCCCACAATTGAAAGCCCAACATCAACACAATTAACACAACATAACCTAAAGATAATCTGGAATAGTACAACCCTCGTCTACTCAATATTAGTAATATTTGTTGACCTTTAGTCGGGTGTCAAGAGGGTGCAAATAAAGCAAAGTTAGATATTCGTCCCACTATACTGCTCCGCTCACTGGTTTACCTTAAATCGGACGAAAATATATATGGGAACTATATCTAAATCTGAACCGATTTTTCCCAATTTCAATAGGGTTCGTCCTGGGGCCAAACAAATGAGCTGTGCCAAATTTCATCCAAATCGGATTATAAATGCGACCTATACTTTGTTTCCAATTTAACACCAACAGACGGACTGACATGCATAAATTGACTCAGAAAGTGATTCTATGCATATTCCCAAAAGAAACTATGGGTCTATCTCGTTTCCGTTTGCCTGATACAAACAAATGCACAAAGACATAATACCCTGCACCACAGCGTGGTGAGTGGTATAAAAACCAAATTACAAAAAAAAAAAAAAATTGGTGCAAGAACCCGAAAATACCGAAAATTGGGGGGTACCCTTATATGGGGGCTACCCGAAAAAATTTACCTATATTTATAATTTATAGTGGAGAGATTTGCTACCTAATAAGAACTCGACGTACTAAATTACAGCCAATTCTGTCGAAAAATACGATCAGAACTCCCAAAATACCGAAAATTGGGGGTACCCTTATATGGGAGCTATCCAAAAAAAATTGACGTTTATTTATAATTTTTGGTAGGGAGATTTTCTACCCAATAAGAACTCAAAGTACCAAATTTCAGCGAATTCAATTAAAAAACGAGCTCAAGAACCTCAAAATACCAAAAATTTGGGAGTACCCCTATATGGGAGCTATGCCCAAACGTGAACCAATTTTCTCTAATTTCAATTTAGGGTTCGTCCTTGGGCCAATTAAGTGACCTGTGCCAAATTTCATCCAAATCGGATGATAAATGCGACCTGTACTTTGTTAACAAAAATACATGGACGGACGGACAGACAGACGGACGGACATGCATAAATCGACTCAGAAAGTGATTCTATGCATATTCTCAAAAAGTACCATGGGTCTATCTCGATTATTTTTGCCTGTTACAAAAATATGCACAAAGACATAATACCCTGTACCACAGTGTGGTGAAGGGTATAAAAATGTGGTTTAAGTTGTAAATATGCTATATATGTGAAGGATATATGTAAATATTTGAAAATTAAATATAAAGTTTAGCTTTTTAAAATATTTTAAGTGGATGACCATCAACAATATAAGCGCGAATTTATTAAACATTATTTTTTTAAGGACTATCAGCTATATAAGCGTTGATTTATAAATGAATTAAATATCACCTCTATAATGGTGGATTTTAGAAATAATATAGTTGAAGGACTATAAGGGTGTCGGTTGATTAACTAATATTTTTGAGTAATTAATATAAATTTGAATTTAATAACAAGTAACATTTCTCTTTGTTAAGAATTTTCCATGTCCACTAGCATCCAGTGGCTTTAAAATTAAATATTATTATTTCCAATATCAATACAATGCCAACTCACTCTTATAGAATTCAAAATAAATATTTATCTATACAAATGTAAATTAATAAAACAATTGTTAATGTCGTCTATTGTGAACACGTGAAATTAAAACGTAATTACAATTTAGATTTGCAATAAAAATATTCATTAGTTTTCTATTGTGCTAACATAACTGTTATCAAATTATATACTTGTTTATATTTCCATGTACTTTATAATGGAAACCAGGGACGTACGCAGGGGGGCGGCCCTGGGGGCCCGGGCCCCCCCCGAAATCAAAATTTTTCACAGTAAATTTATGTTTGCAACAGCGAATTTTTTCATTTTGTACTGCCGGTTGATGTTTTTTTTATGTTATGCCCTCAACACGCATTTATATGGCGTTCAATATCGAAACTTGTACTAACAGGCTGTTTCTGATCCCCCAAGAAATCAGAATTTCAAATAATAACCTTCTATAGATAACATTGTGACATATTTTTCAACTTGAAAATCTAAAATCAAACGGGATCGCCAAAATCATATGATGGTTGAAGGAACCCCCTAATTGGGTTGTGAATTATTAGCTAATTATTAGTTTAAACCCGTCTTAAATTTTGACGAATTTGGGTGGCTTTTGAAAATATTACGTAGGCTTATCTCGTAAGTACTCGAAGTATAGATTTCCACTCTTCAGTAATGTCCACCATAATATGGAGGGTATATAAATTTTGTCATTCCGTTTGTAACTCATCGAAATATTCATTTCCGACCCTATAAAGTATATATTCTTGATCAGGGTAAAATTCTAAGACGATCTAATCATGCCCGTCCGTCCGTACTCCCAAATTTTCGCACGGTTTTCAACCGAATTCGCTGAAATTTTGTACATTAGGTTCTTATTGGGTACCAAATGTCTCCACAGAAAATATAAATATCGGTCCAATTTTTCTGGTAGCCCCCACATAAAGGTACCACCTAATTCTCAGTATATTGGGGGTTTGGTCGTATTTTTCCACCGAATTGGCTGTAATTTAGTATTTTGAGTTGTTAATAGGTACCAAACCTCTCCACAAAAAAATTATGAATATGGGCCCATTTTTCGATTAGCCCCCATATAAGGGTACCCCAAATTTTCGGTATTTTGTGGTTCTTGAGCGCGTTTTTCAACCGAATTCGCTGCAATTTGGTATTTTGTAGTCGTATATGGTAACACAAAATTTTTAATATTCACCTCCCTTTTGGGGTAGTCCCCATATAACCCCCTTTTTATACCCTTCACCACACTGTGGTACAGGGTATTATGTCTTTGTGCATATGTTTGTAACAGGCAAAAGGAAACGAGATAGACACATGGTTCCTTTTGAGAATATGCATAGAATCACCTTTTAAGGGAAACCCCCCTTCTCGATTTTAATATTTCAAGATTTTCAATGGGCTGGTGAATCAATACCAATGCTTGTTAAGGTTTGTAACTTTACACATATATAATTGAAGATTTAAAATAGAAGAAAAATAATTTACAAAAAATTTTTGTTGTTGTTTTTTGTAATTAAAGAAAAGTCCTTATTTTTGACTGATGGGCATGATAACTCCTCACTGGAACATCGGAATCCGAAAATTACAATGGAGTACATGTCTGGCTCTCGTATGAACTAGGATTATTGACTTCGCTCTAAAATTATCAAAATAGTGGACCTTTGAAAAAATATTTTTGGAAAATCGCCAATTTTTTACCAAAACCAAAGTTAAAAAACCAGTGACCGCAGCAGTATAGTCGGACGGCGCCGACCATATGATACCCTACACAACTTCCTCGAAACTATAACTTTCTGTGGTTCTATATTCTGAGCTTGGGCAATATTTCGCGATATTTAAACCCTCTTGACCGACTAGAGGTCAACAAATATTACAAATATTCAGCCCTTCTAATCACTTGTCCAGATTCCCTTCACCGTGGGTTGTGTTGAGATGTTCGGCTTTCAATTTTGGCCTATAGATCGACTCGAAAAAAAAACCAAAAAAATAAGTTTTCGGTCCATTTCATCCCAAAACGATTATCTGATCATCACCGAAAATTATAGGCGTTGTCGGTGACCATAACTTGAACCTCATGGAAAATTTCAAAGCGATCAGCGCTATATTTCCGCCCTCTAGTGTGGTAATGGGTTACTATATAATATATGAATACGTAAGCACCTGTAAATATTTATGTGTAAATCCCGCATCCGAGTACATACGACAATATAATTGGTATCAATTGAAAGGTCAACCACTCCTCTTGAACATACAATCAACTTCTCGGGTCTAGGACCTTCAGGTGAAAATATATTCCCCATAGAATACAAATTTTGTAATTTTTCACACAAAAGTCAGGGTCCATTTGACCCGCTAAATATTGACCGATCTTTATCAAAACAGCCATACTTATTCTTTGGCCCGATCCCCTTCTCGGTGCAAAAATTCGCGGAGTTTGGGTCATAATTGCGGCCTCTGGAGCGACCAGAAAAACCGACAATAATAAAGTTTTTGGTCAATTTCAGCCCCTAAATAGTAACCGATCTTTTCCAAAAACAATAGGGGTCTTCATTGGCCAGAACCCATCCTGCATGCAAAATTTCGTGAAGATTGGTCCATAAATGTGGCCTGTATCGTGTTTAAAAATTATAATGGACAGACGGACGGACGGACACAAATGTCGAGATCGACTCAGCTAGTCGAGATATGACGATCGGTATACTTAAAGGTGGGTCTAGGACCAATATTTCGCGGCGTTACAAACTCTTGGGGCTGCACAAAGCTATAATACCCTGACAACATAGTTGTGTAGAGTATAATAAGGAAGATCTTCACCGATTGGCTTTATACTAGTTCATACGATAGCTATACACTCACAGAGAAATGTGTAAAAATTTGAAATCGATTGGGTTATTAGTTTTTGAGTTATCGTGCCCGCCATGCGCAAAAAAATGTTTAGGGAAAAACGCGTTTAAAGTTATATCTTCAAGAGTTCTTGAGATGTTCATTTGAAATTTTGTAGGGACATTCTTTAATTAGTGTAGATTCGAATTATATCAAGAAAATTTTTGACCCCGAGAATGGGGGGGTCCCCTTAAGACGATTTATGCATGTCCGTCCGTCCCTCTGTCTGACCATGTTAAATTGTAAACAAAGTACAGGTCGCATTTATGATCCGAATTGGATGAAAGTTGGCATAGGTCACTTATTTGGCCCAAGGATGAACCCTATTGAAATTGGGAAAAATCGGTTCAGATATAGATACAGCTCCAATATATAGTTTCGTCCGATTTAAGGTAAATGGTGCACCAAAGTCACTAAATATGCTTCGATTTCCACGAAATTTGGCACAGCGTACTGAATTAAGCCTAAAATGATGTGTGCTAAGTTTCGTGAAAATCGGTTCAGATTTAGATATAGCTCCCATACATATTTTCGTCCGATTTAAAGTAAATGGTGCACCAAAGTCCCTAAATATGCTTCGATTTACACGAAATTTGGCACAGCATACTGAATTAAGCCTGGAATGATGTGTGCTAAGTTTCGTGAAAATCGGTTCAAATTTAGATATAGCACCCATATATAGTTCCGTCCGATTTAAGGCATGGTGCACCAAAGTCCCTAAATATCTTTCGATTTGCACAAAATTTGTCATAACGTACTGAATTCAGCTAAGAACGATGTCTGCCAAGTTTCGTGAATATAGGTCCAGATTTAGATATAGCTCCTATATATATTGTGTCGCCCGATTTTATGGAAATGGTGCACCAAAGTCCCTATATATATTTCGATTTGCACGAAATTTAGCAGAGCTCACTTAATTGCGTCTAGAATAATGTGTGCCAAGTTTCGTGAAAATCGGTCCAGATTTAGATATAGATATGAGTTTAGTTCTAAGACTCTGTTGTAATCATTTCATCATGCTGATGAGATGAAAAATTAGAACGTAACGTTCGATAATGAACTATATTCGCATTTAGGCCTAGCCCCTGTGTGAAGGTTCCAGAAGAAGTGGACCGATATTCCCCATCTTCGAATTTGAACTAATAATAAGATGGACAAAGTTTGAATGAAATCTAAATTTTCTGAAACGTATTTGGTCCAAAGAAATATGGGATCTAGAACCAATATTTCGATGAGACACATTTTCACGGTGTTAAAGTGTATACACCCTCATCAGCCATAAGGCTGAGGGTACATATATTCATAAAAAATTTCTGAAATTAATATTATGGTTGACATAACCCGTTTTTAGGAATGTCGGTATAGGTCAACTTTTTGGTATGTTCCCTATATTTTCATTTCTAGTACCTGTCAGTATATCTGTGGTGGAGGGTATCCAAAGTTCGGCCCGGCCGAACTTAACCCTTTTTTCCTTGTTTCCCTTAAGATCTACAAATTTCATATGGAAACTAGCTACATCTGCACCAATTTCAACAAAACGAAATAATGTCATTCAAGTCTCAATCGAAAACTGAATCGATTTTCTCGAAACGTACCACACAGTCAACTCAATACACTACTCCAAATTTCGTGCAAATCGAAGTATATATAGGGGCTTTGGTGCACTATTTACCAAAAATCGGACGAAAATATAAATATAAGCTATATCTAAATCTGAACCGATTTTCCGAAACATTGCACACATCATTCTAGGCTTAAATTAGTACGCCGTGCCAAAATTTGTGCAAATCGAAAGGTATTTAGGGTCTTTGGTGTACTATTTACCTTAAGTCGGACGAAAATATATATGAGAGCTATATCAAAATCTGAACTGATTTTATCCAATTTCAATAGATTTCGTTCTTGGGCCAAATAAGTGACCTATGCCAAATTTCATCCAATTCGGATTATAAATGCGACCTGTACTTTGTTTGCAATTTAACATGGACAGACAGACAGACGGACGGACGGACATGCATAAATCGACCTAAAAAGTGATTCTATGCATATTCTCAAAAGGAACCATGTGTCTATCTCGTTTCCTTTTGCCTGTTACAAACATATGCACAAAGACATAATACCCTGTACCACAGTGAAAGATATAAATACCGAAAATTGCGATGAATCATTATATGGACCTATGCCTAATATTATACCGATAAATCTTATTTTCTTAGCTGAAGGTAGTATGGTAATAACAGATCTTCAGGCGGACGGAAATTGCTAAATTGTTATAGAATTCTATACTTTGCAGGGATAAAATATAACAATTTCGAGTTCAGGATATCCGACATACTATAGTGAGATACGCTTATATGAAGTCAACCCATAACACTAGATACAAATGGGTGCCAAGTCTTCCTGCCAGTCAAGACTTGGCACCCAATTAGAAACCAACGTACCAAAGTATAATCAATTCGGTTGAAAAACTTCTCAAAAATCCTCAGATCCGCAGATTATGAGGGATATTCGAAAAATCAATATTGGTACACAATTGGAATACAAAGTGCTTACATACAGGCTTAAAACCCCCGAAATTCCTAAATGTTAAGTGTACCGTTATGTGGGGCCTACCCAAGAAAGTGGACCAATATTGATTATTTTTGACAGGAAGATTTGGTTACCAAAAAGCCAATTATATTCAAAAACATGTCCAAAATCCTCAACTTCCGCATATTTAGGGTAACCGTTATATGGGGGCCGATAATTATCATTTTTAGTGGAGAGATGTTGTACCCAAAAAGTTCTCATAAACCATAAAATACTCAAAATTGGGGGTTACGTTATATGAACGATATAGCCCATCTTCGAACTTGAAATGTCTGCAGAAAAAAATAACGCTATTCCAAATGTTGTCAATCTATCAATGTAGTTTATAGGACATGGGTAAATTATCATACAATTTTACTCTTATTAAGAAAACATATGTTTTGTAGGTAGGAAATTTTTATTTCCATAATTTACAAAAGGACTCTATGAAATTTAATATACCCTCTGTACAATGGTAGAGGATATAAAAAGGGGTTATATGGGGACTCCCATCGGAAGAGACCGAAGATTAATTATTTTGAAAGTGGGCCGATATTGACAAGTTTTATTGTGGAGATTTGATACGCAGTATGAACCCAATGTGCAAAACTACAACGAATTGGGGCTATAACTTAACGTAGCTTTGACCGCCTGCAGACAAAAGACAGCTCAATGCAAAATGTTTGCGATCTATCTCAATTAATTTCGATGCTAGAGTTATTACAACATACGGACATATCTAAATCGTCATACAATTTAACGCTGATCAATAATATATACACTCTATAGGTTTCAATGAGCTAAAAACGGGGAAAAAATTAATAAACCCTCCAGACTATGGTGGAGGGTACAAAGCGGGCAGGACATTTGAGTTATATCAATCAAATTCGCTTGGAATATGCCACTGAACGCTTGCTAATACTGAACATGGAACAGAATATTTATATGACGGGTACTTCCGTTTTGTTATTCGCCAAGGAACTGAAATGAAAATTTTAAACTTCCTAACAATGTGTAAAATGCGACTGTACTTTTTAGGAGGGCTTTATCAAAATATGGATGTAATTGTATTACATTTTCTGCATAAGATGATTGATCCTCCAGTTATCATGAATGTCTAAACTTTCATCGAAATAATAATTTGTTCTGATTTGTTTTAAATGGCGCACTAAAGAGCCAATGTTCCTTCGATTTACACAATAGTTTACATACCGTCTCTCGTCTAGATTGATGTGTGTTAAGTGTTGTTGAAATCGGTTCAGATTTAGAAATAGCTCCAAAATATATTCTTGTCCGATTTTATGTAAATAATGAACCAAAGTGTCCTAGTTTGTTCGATTTACACGAAATATTGCATAGCGTATTGAATTGAAATTGGTTCCAGGTTTGGTATAGTTTCCATATATATTATCATCCGATATTACCTGAATGGTGCACCAATTGCCGAAAGTTTATTAAGATATATTCATATCTAGAATTGTACGACTTAATGTGGGTATACAAAAAGCTCAGCCTGACCGAGTTTAATGCCATTTTCACTTGTTAATCGTCCCTCTATTCAAACTAACCTATGATGGATACTGCAGGGTATATAAATAAATTGGAGCTATATAAACCCATTGTGCGTACCACCGTTTTTACTTAATAATCGATAATATTTCTTTCTCAGTCATTATTTCTCAACATTGTCCTATTTTAGTTCATCAAATCACTAAGTTTTAATATATAGATTTCTTTAATTACTTTTTCACAAAATCCTAGTGTCACGTTGCACTATTTTTTGTGTGTCATTTTTAATTCTTCATAGATGAGCGACTGGCACAGCGCGCTGTAACATTGAAAAATCTTCGGGGAATAAAATAAACACTCTCTAAAATGAAAGCTGTATAAAAGATGATAACAAAAGCAGAGAGCAAACGGGCTGACGATAAAATTTAGTGAAAAAATACACAATGGATTACTTTACATATTAATAATTGAAAATGGCACCGCTTAAGAAAGAAACTTCTATTGCTCGTCGCATTGTCTGTGTATCAGTTACTGGCCTGGGCATTTGTGTTTTTCTCGTTTCCAAATCCCGCCAGACAATTTTCGTTTCGTTTGTGTTGGTAATTGTTGAGAGATAGGGATGCAAAATTCATTTTTGAGATTTGTTCTATATGTAGATGAATCTAATTGGGTACAACTGTATCAAAGCGTTTGTCAAGGTTATTCAAATTGTTTTAGTACCAAATCGGAAATTTATTTAATGTAATATACCATATTTTCTCTATCTTTCACCACTGGCATTCCTACTTTGCTGGCTATCTACAGATTTGGCAGATGGTTATATCCCTTCATGGTTGGCTAGCAGAAGTTCGTTCAAACTGATGACGAAGAAAACGGAATAATCATCGTGGCCATCGTTTGCACATACAATGGAAGAATGGCTTCGCCGCCTCACTGACTGATAAATAGGTTAGCTCTTGAGCTTATTGTGACATTTTAAATCTCCTAAGGATTAAAATGGCAAAGTAAAAGTCTAAAGGTTATTCAGCTGCAGCATCACTAACTAGCAACGGAACAATGACAACAAACAATGATTGCACTTTTGACTTCATTTTGAGTAGGAAGTTTTATAAAAAAAAACAACGACACCAAAATAGACTGGTGGAGAAATTTAAATTGCATTTTTGACTTGATTTTAACTAAATGATTTTGAAAAAAAAAAAATTAAATAAATCAAAACTACCAGAAATGTGAATATATATTTGAAGCATGCGGTGGTCAATAATCAAAATATCTTCAATAATTTTTGAAAAATGTAAAAACAATTTATAATATAAACTATTATTTTGCAGATCCCAACTAAATTAGAAACGACGGTTGTCGTTGATCTGCTAACTAGTCACGACATGTTGTTATCCCGCGATCTAGGAATATATAGTGGAGGATTCCGCTACAATCCCAACATGCAAAAATGGACGTAATTTGAAGAACGATTGAGAAAGAGCAAACTCGACAAACAACCGAGATAGGCGGGGGATCGAACTCAAATTTTGAGTTGAAAATTAAAGTAAAACTTCTTAAAATAGCAGAGCTGATATGATGTTGGAGGAAATGAGTGAGGATATTGTAGCACTCATTACAAGAACAGAAGAAGATATTAGATGCGGAAGCTACCCAGAATGGGTAGATATTGTAGCACGCACTACAAGAACAGAAGAAGATATTAGATGCGGAAGCTACCCAGAATGGGCCTAAACCAAACTGCGAGAAGGCCGATAAATTCTATTATCGACTTTTAACAATGCTTTTGAATAACCTTGGATTACATGGGAGTTTCGAAACAAACGAAAGTTGGTTCAAAGAGAACGACGCTAAAACATACCTATAGGATACTGGGACAATTTACTTATCCAAAATCTAAGGAACCAAAGATTGATGAAATTCTAGAAATATAGTTTCATGTGACTTAGCTTACCATTTTTAAAGGATTAGTTCTTCATATTCTGGTACTTTTACCGAGTCCCTGATGAAAAGACATATCTCCGTTTTATCCGGATTCACATTTGAGCCCCTCGGGCTTGGGGACTTGGGTGCCCAATTTATATAAAATCAGACGGGAGCTATATTTAAATCTGAACCGATTTTCACGAAATTTAACACACATCTTTCTAGACTTAATTCAGTATGCTATGCCAAATTTCGTGCAAATCGAAGGTTATATAGGGACTTTGGTGCACTATAAACCGATATAATGAAGCTCAATACAAGAAAATTTGGGTATCAGAAGCCAGGATGAACAACAGAAACAAAAGCGTACATCAAACGAATCGGCAAAGAGGATTAGGTTTCAGAAAAAGCAGACATAGATACAACTGATTCAATACAAGAGAATTTATCGACTTAGGGAATTTTGCTGGGCTGCACGAACTGCAGTTTTCTGAGAGCAGACTCTTTGTAGTTGTCTTCAGTGGCGATCTGAGATAACGTACAAGTCGCACAATGCACGTACGATATCTTCCTTAAGATCGAAAAGTCAATGATTGCAGGAGAGATTATGCAGCGAGTGGGAAACATCCAGCAAGGACATTGATGGAGCCCATGAGAATCGATTCCCAAAAAAGTCAGTTTTAAGAGTCATCCAAGTAACACTCTATCGGAGTGAGATGGCATGAAGTGATTGCAGCTGTAAAAACCCTATGTGCGTATACGTTATGAAACTTATAATAAGTTTCAATATATAACACTCATAATATAATTTTTTAAATCTTCGAAACACTTTTGAAATGTGATTTTTGGTCTTGTTTCGATTCTTCATTTACTTCCTCAATTTCCTTTCATCCGTGCTTACAGTTTCGGGAAGATGAAAAATTATATATGTCATTGTAATTTTTTTGTTGGTAATGAAACGAGATATGCATAGAATCACTTTAAGAGTGCATGGCCGTCTTTCCATGTAAAATTTTGAACAATTTACAACGCGCATTTATTATCCGAAAGACTTCAAAATTGGCACAGCTAATCTATTTGACCCAAGGACAAATTGCATTTAAACTAGTGAAGGATAAGTTAAGTTTTAGGTATAGGTTGGGGAAAAATAATTCCATTATTTTTTCGTCGAAAATGTCGATAAAATCAGAGAAATGATCGAAGTTGAACGGCATGTTAGCAGTCGTAACATCACCCAGTAGCTAAAAATCGACCATAACCCTGTTTGAAACCATTTACACAAAGCTGGATTCAAAAAGAAGCTCGATATTTGGGTGTCATACCTATTAACAGAAAGGAAAGTAGTAAAGTCTGACTGGGCCGACTATATGATACCCTTCAGCACTTTGGGTATATTGTAGAAATGTATCCTTACAATTGCATGCCAATCTTCCCTTGAAGGAACATATTCATATCTTTCAGCAATCTAAGATAAATTTGATTTCATTCGGGCAGATTTAGAGTCGTCTGCGTACAATGGGACAAATTTATGGAAAACGATTTGTAGCATAATTGATACACGCTATGCGGTACGCCGCACTGCTAAACATTTAATTTCAATCAGACACCTGTTCGATATATACATATATGGAAGCTATGTTTCCATCTGTACCAATTTCATGAAAACGCAATAACGTCATTCAAGTCTCAATTTGATACGTTGTGCAAAAATTCGTGTTAATCGAAAAAAACATTAGGAGTTTGGTGCACCATTTAGGTAAAATCGGGCGAATATACACGTATATGTGGGAGCTATATCGAAATCTGAACCAATTTTCCGAAACTTACCACACATCATTCTAGATTCAATTCATTACGCTATGCCAAATTTCGTGCAAATCGAAGTATATATATAGGAACTTTGGTGCACTATTTACCTAAAATCGGACGAAAATATAAATGGGAGCTATATCTAAATCTGAACCGATTTTCGCGAAATTTAACACACATCACTCCACTTAATTTAGTATGCTATGGCAAATTTCGTGCAAATCGAAGAATATGTAGTTACTTTGGTGCACTATTTACCTTAAATCGGACGAAAATGTATATGGGAGCTATATGTAAATCGGAACCGCTTTTTACGAAATTTATCACACATTGTTCTAGACTTAGTTTAGGACGCTTTGCCAAATTTTGTGGAAATCGAAAGATATATAGGTACTTTAGTACACCATTTACCTTTAATCGGAAGAAAATATATATGGGAGCTATATCTAAATTTGGACCAATTTTTGTAAATTCCAATTTCAATAGGGTTCGTCCTTCGGCCACATAAAATGCGACCTGTACTTTACAATTTATCATGGACAGACAGACGGACGGACATGCATAAATCGACTAAAAAGGTGATTCTATGCATATTCTCAAAAGGAACCATGCTTCTATCTCGATTATTTTTGCCTGTTACAAACATATGCAGAAAGACATAATACCCTGTACCACACTGTGGTGAAGGGTATAATAATGAATTTCCTTTTATCCAAACAAATACGTTCGCCCGATTTTTTGTAAATAATGCTCCAAAGACTTAAATATTTTCGGATATTAGGCGGATCTAAGACAAATATTTTGCGGCATTACAAACTATTGGGGCCACACAAGACAACTCGTATAATACCGTGGCAACATCGTTGTATAGGTTATAAATACAGAAATGGAACGGAACCTTTATATGGGACCAATTTCGAAGATTAGATATATGCAGAAACCTTTCTTGAACAATGTTTTTACCTTACACCTTTCAAGTAAGAATACGGATTAAAGCTTCAAAATACTGAAAGCGAGGCGGTACTCTTAAATGAGGTACGTAACACGGACTGTCAAATTACAGCCCTTTTAAGGGAGAATGCAGGAAAAATATCAAAATACTGAACATAGAGCGGAACATTAATATGGGCCATATGTGCAAACCTTGACCTAGTTTTCTTCATATATGACATCTCTAAACACACCGCAATTCGAAATTACGGCTTCTTTGAAGGACAAATTTGGTAAAAATTTTCAAACTACAGAAATGGAAGCTATATTCAAACGTGAAACGGTAATAATATTTTTGAGTCGGAAGAACACCCCGAAATATCAAATTACAGAAATTCTGTTGACAATTGTTATATGGTTACCAAATCGTGGAACGATACAACGTTTTTGCAGTTCAAAACATTATAGAAATCCGAATATCGAACATACGCAATCCACAAAATTTTACAATTTTTAAATGACGGATATTTTGGATCAGACACACCTCAGTGTGTAACTTATGTTATGTGTAACTTATGTGCCTATGAGTTATGAATATTGTTGTCAATTTATATATAAAACTCTTATACGCCCCAGGGTAAAATGTGGTTTTGAAAATGAGCAAACAGATATAGTTTCAACGTGGGATTTTGCATTTCTAACCGTTCCCTCAATACCCATTGTGTACGATGTGCGGATTTATTTACTCGTTATATATTTATTGTAATAATGTAGACTTATTTTGTTCGATACCCCTCAGTCGTGTATATTCTCCAACTAATTTAAGCTTTTGTTGTTTTCTATTATAATATAGACTGATTTCTTTTGATACACTTCAGTCGTGTCTGCAGTGTGCCTTTTATATACTTTGTCATTTATATCCACTTTATGTATATATTTTTCGCTCCTGTTTTAATTTCTGACTGCTAAAGTTTAACCGTAAGCATACCTTGAATCCCACGACAACATACCAATAATCTACTAACACCACTTAACTATTCCCACAGAGCAAATTGGTTACAAAGATGTCACTGTTTTAAATACGCCACCACCATCACCACTTGACAATTCAAGTATTATTGAAATGAAAATGGGGAAAATGGAAAACAATGTACTTGGCTACCTTGTCGTTGAAGAGTATTTCAATACACGGCTGCCGAGAAAAACTTCAGGCATTTTCTTGAGGGGATAGCAAAAGGCTACAAGAATATTTTCTCAACTACAAAAACAGAAAAGGAAAATTTCTCAAGAACAACTTCTAAACCGCTAGCATCACCACCTCATCCACCACGACGAACATTATCGACTGGCACAATACACACAATACACACACACATGTATGTGCGACAGTGTAACAAAACTAAAAACAAACGCCAACACTTTTTGGAGTCACTTCTTCAGAGATTTCGCCCCCCACTGGGCTTCGTTTTTTCTTGTAGCATTTGACTTTCATACTCTTTAATGGCCCCTGGTTCTATTGTTGGTTTCTTCATTGGTATACTCCTCTTTAACGGCAGAAAAAGAGGTTCTTGATCGAAGCTTTTTTAAGAGGTTTTTCATTCAACAGCATAGGTTGGCCTCTTTCATTGTTGTTGTTGTTTTTGTTCCTGATGCTGCTTCTGCTGCTATTGTTTGAAATGTAATTGAAAAAGTTTTCATTTAATTTAAACTTTATTGTTATTGTTGTATACGTATACAAAGGTATATGAGAGAGTGTGTATGCGTATACGATTGCGTTTATTGGCCTCAATGTGTTTTTGTGCGTATGCCCTAGTGTCAAGTATTATAAGATTTCTTGTGGGTGAGCCAGTGAATTGGCCTGCATCCAGACTTTCATTTTAATGTTGAGATGTAGTTTGTAGAAAATGTAACAAAGGTAGAAATTGAAGATACATTGTTTTAGGAATTTGGATATATACGTCTAATTTAGATGAGAAGAAAATGTTCACTCAGGTTTATAGACTCAAATTAAAAATGCTTCCACCGAATTTGATGCAACATTAAAATGGCAAATTTACAACATACACAATCCCACGGTACTTCCACTGCTACATATAATTCCTAAATAAGAGCACTCGGAAATTAGCGGTATTTTAAGGATTTATCCATGTTTTTCAACAGAATTGGATGTAATTTCACAACAATGTTCAATACGAGTCCACTTTTATGCATTGCTCACAGATTTTTGGTATTTCTATGGATTTGGTTGGCAAATTTTCCCGACAAATATTATTAAAATCGGTCCTATACAATAGAATGGTAAAACTCTTAGTATTTTAGAGGAGTTTGAACACATTTTTCACAGAATTTGCTGTAATTCGGGTCCACTTTTTATACCCTTCACAACACATTGGTACAGGGTCCGTCCATATATATTCTTGTCCGTCCATGTATTCTTGTGAACATGTCCGTCCGTGTATTCTTGAGAACAAAGAAAGGGGGACCCCCTTTCTCGGTGTCAATTTTGATTTAATTCAAATCTACACTAATTCAGAATGTCCCTACAAAATTCCAACTGAAAATCTCAAGAACTCTTGAAGATATAGCCGATTTATTGTGTCAGTATCAAGTGACGGCTGAAAGGCTTCTCAAACTTTAAACGCGTTTTTCTCCAAACATTGGTTTTTCGAATGACACGATAACTCAAAAACTAATAACCCAATCGATTCCAAATTTTTACACGTTTCTCTGTAAGTGTATAGCTATCGTATGAACTAGGATAAAGCCAATCGGTAAAGATCTTCCTTCTTATACCCTTCACCACACTGTGGTACAGGGTATTATGTCTTTGTGCATATGTTTGTAACAGGCAAAAGGAAACGAGACAGACCATGGTCCCTTTTGAGAATACGCATAGAATCAATTTCTGAGTCGATTTATGCCTGTCCGTACGCCCGTGTGTAGCTGTTAAATTGTAAACAAAGTACTGGTCGAATTTATGATCCGAATTGGACAACATTTGGGATAGGTGACTTATTTATCGGTTCAGATTTAGATATAGCTCCCACATATACTTTCGTCTGATTAAATGTAAATGGTGCACCAAAGTCCCTACATATCTTTCAATTTGCACGAAAATTGGCAGAGCGAAATGAATTAGGTCTAGAATGATGTTTGTTAAGTTTCCTGACAATCGGTTCAGATTTTGATATATCTCTCATATATATTTTCGTCCGATTTAATTTAAATGGTGTACCAAAGTCCCTATATGTCTTTCGATTTGCACGAAATTGACTTAGCGTACTGAATGAAGTCTAGAATGATGTGTGTTTAGTTTCGTGAAAATCGGTTCAGATTTAGATATAGCTCCTATATATATTTTCGTCCGATTTACGGTAAATGGTGTTCCAAAGTCCCTATATATCTTTCGATTTG
The DNA here is from genome assembly GCF_032173495.1 of Musca vetustissima. NCBI lineage: Eukaryota > Metazoa > Arthropoda > Insecta > Diptera > Muscidae > Musca > Musca vetustissima. The sequence continues at coordinate 18,744 of NW_026877644.1, forward strand.
CACGAAATTTGGCATAGCGTACTGAATAAAGTCTGGAATGATGTGTGTTAAGTTTCTTGACAATCGGTTCAGATCTAGATATATCTCTCATATATATTTTCGTCCGATTTAATATAAATTGTGTTCCAAAGTCCCAATATATCTTTGGATTTTCACGAAATGTGGACTAGTTTACCGAATTAGTTTTGGAATGACGCGTGTTAAGTTTCCTGAAAATCGGTTCAGATTTACATATAGCTCCCATATATATATTCCTCCGATTTAATGTACTAAAGGCAATATATATCTCTCGATGTGCGCGAAATTTGGTCTAGAATGATGTGTGTTAAGTTTCTTGAAAATTGGTTCAGATATAGATGTAGCTCCCATATATATTTTCCACCGATTTAATGTAAATGGTATATCAATGTCCCTATATATGTTGCATTTTGCACAAAACTTGTCATAGCGTACTGATTAAAGTCTAGAATGACGTGTACTAAGTTTCGATTCAGATTTAGACATAGCTCCTACATATATTTTCATCCGATTTTATGTAAATTGTGCAATAAAGACCCAAAGTTTGTCCGATTGCCACACAATTTTGTACAATAATCTGTAGTTAATATAAATTAATCTCTGGAAAGTCTCGTTTAAATGGGTTCAGATTTAGATATAGCTCCCATATATAATTTCGTCCGATTTTAGATAAATGTTACACCAAAGACCCAACGTTAGGCCGATTGACACGAAATTTTGCACAACGTACTGAAGTTAATATAACATAGCATGTGAAAAGTTGTGCGGAAATCGGTTCAAAATTGGGTAGAGTTACCTTATATTTCCCTTAAATGAAATGTGCAGCTAACTTATTTGGCCCAAGGACAAATCCAATTGAAATTGGAAAAAAATTGGTTCAGATTTAATGTAAATGGTGCACCAAAGTCTCTATATATCTTTCGATTTGTTAAACTGAGACCACAATGATGCGTCCTAAGTTTCTTGAAAACCGGTTCAGATCTAGATATAGCTCCCATAATGTAATTTAAAGTTAATGGTGCACCAAAGTCACTATATGTAATTAGATAATTAGATTAGATTCGAAAAAATCGGTTCAGATTTCGATATAGCTTCTATATACATTTTTCTCCGATTTTAAGTAAGTGATGCACCAATAACCCAAAATTTGGCAGATAGACACAAAAATGTGTACAACATACAGAAGTTAGTATAGCTTAACGTATGGGAAGTTTTGTTCGAATGCAGATATAGCTTCTATATACACTTTCCTCCAATTTTTAGTAAATGATGCAACAAAAATCCAAAAATTTGCGATGTGCCCTAAACATGCTGAAATTAGTATAAACTAACCTGTGACAAGTTTCGTTGAAATCGGTTTAGATATAGCTTCCATTAATATTTTCATCCAAATTTTGAGTAAATAGTAACCCGAAATGTTGCACAACGTAGAATGACATGTCTGAATCATAACCAGTAAGGAAAGTAGTAAAGTCGGACGGGGCCGACTATATGATACCCTTCACCACTATGGGTATATTAAACAGGACTATTAGCATGAAATTGGATGAAAAAATTATGTGATATTTGTCTAAATGTGAATCTACCTAGATCTATTCATAAAGTATGTAAATCGACTTCAAACAAATATAAATAGGTCATCCGTTGGGTTATGTCTGTACTTCTACAAAACGCAACTACGTAATTCTATGCTCGATCTTGTAAGTTGTGCAACATTTGGTGTCAATCTGATTAACATGAGGAGTTTGATGCCCTATTTACTTGAAGTCGGGCGAAAATATATATGGAAGCTCTATCCAAATATTAAGTGATTTCAGACAAACTTGTCACAGGTTAGGCTATACTAATTTCAGAACGTTTTGTTCCTATCAGCCTATTGGTTCCTTGGTGCGTCAATTACTTAAAATCACTTTATAATAAAAGGGAGCTATATCTAAATCTGGACCGATTTTCACGAAACAAGGCAGATATCACTCTAGGTTCAATTCAGTACGCTATGCCAAATTTCGTGCAAATCGAAGGATATATAAGGACATTGGTGCACCATTTACATGAAATCGGACGAAACTATATATGGGAGCTATATCTAAATCTGGACCGATTTTCACGAAACGTTACAGACATCATTATAGGCTCAATTCAGTACGCTATGCCAAATTTCGTGCAAATCGAAGGATATATAAGGACTTTGGTGCACCATTTATATGAAATCGGACGAAACTATATATGGGAGCTATATCTAAATCTGGACCGATTTTTTCGAAACTTGGCAGACATCGCTCTAGTCTTAGTTCAGTACGATATGCCAAATTTCGTGCCATTCGAAAGATATATAAGGACTTTGGGGCACCATTTAAATGAAATCGGACGAAACTATATATGGGAGCTATATCTAAATCTGAACCGATTTTTTCAAAACTTGGCAGACATCACTTTAGGCTCAATTGAGTACGTTATGCCAAATTTCGTGCAAATCGAAATATATATATATATATATATATATATAGGGACTTTGAGGCACCATTTACATGAAATCGGACGAAACTATATATGGGAGCTATATCTAAATCTGGACCGAATTTCTCGAAACTTGGCAGACATCACTCTAGGCTCAATTCCGTACGTTATGCCAAATTTCGTGCAAATCGAAGGATATATAGTGACTTTGGTGCACCATTTACATGAAATCGGACGAAACTATATATGGGAGCTATATCTAAATCTGGACCGATTTTCACGAAACTTGGCAGACATCATTCTAGACCTAAATGATAGGGCTGTACCAAATTTCGTGTAAATCGAAAGATATGTAGGGACCGTTTACATTAAATAGGTTAAATATATATGTGGGAGCTATATCTAAATCTGAACCGATTTTCCCCAATTTCAATAGGGTTCGTCCCTGGGCCGAATAAGTAACCTATGCCAAATTTCATCCAATTCGGATCATAAATGCGGCCTGTACTTTGTTTACAATTTAATATGGACAGACAGACAGACGGACGGACATGCATAAATCGACTTAGAAAGTGATTCTATGCATGTGGAACCATGTGTCTATCTCGTTTCCTTTTGCCTGTTACAAACATATGCACAAAGGCATAATACCCTGTACCACAGTGAGGTGAAGGGTATAAAAATAGTACACATCCGACTCTAAGTCTCTTCGATTGAAATAGCACTTTGAATATATAAAGAATAACATATTTTTACATGCCATCCCCATTATAAATACTTTTTACAAGATCTGTGGTTTTTGCTTCTTGTATATACCAACTTGCTTAACATGTCGAGGTTTGAAGGGAAAGTAAATAAACAATAGATTTAAGGGTTTTTGGTAATATTAAAAACCCAAAACCTCAAATTTAATAAACTTTAATAAATTTTTTTCTTAATGAAAATGCTAAATAAATATATTGTGGGTTGATATTGGGAAACACTTTTGACATTTTTAAATTAGGTTTATGAACTGATTACCGTAATGCCATAATTTATAATGCAAAATTAATAACACATTATGCTCTGTTGAAATTTGTTCCAGGGGAATACATATCAACCCATACGCTCCGTCATTATAAGTTTTTATACGTAGAGGTAAAAAACTTATACAATTTATCATGAATTCTCTGGAAAAACTACTGTTTTTGTCCTAGTTTTCTAATACGTTTAATTCGGGTGTATATTTTGAAGAAATTAACCTGCGATTAAAAAAAATTACCTTTAGAAAAGAATTAAGTTCAAGAGTTCCCCCTCTGTCTCTTTCCACAATAACAAATATATGCACGCTAATTATAACAATATTGTAACCCAATTTTCAATTATGTTTTTTATTTTGCATTCAAAATTGTTTTACTTATTTGAATTTATTGTTAATAAATTAATGAGAACTGAAC
>NW_026877645.1:0-22928 GCF_032173495.1 Musca vetustissima
TGTCATTAATCAGCGATGGCGTTTTCCCAAAACAAATGCAATCCGCATTTGTCCTTCCATCTGATTTCCCATTTTTGGACTTCGCACTTATCTTAATGACGAAATTATGTTGACATTAAAAACGTCGGTGGGTGGGTGGTCGCATTACTTATAGCAATGTGGCCAATACCAAAACATCATAGAAACCCACGCAAAAATGTTCACATTGCATTTACTCGGTAAGGACAGCCTCCTGTAGAATTAACATAGCGCCCACACACGAACGGAGATTTTGAAGAATTGGAAACCGTTATTTACTTTGGCGAATGAGTTACTGATGTGTGTAATTCTCAATTTATTACAAAAATTCTAATTTTGAAATGCATACTTACGGCGGATGGGATGGGGTGTGGTTTCTCAGGAATTACAAATTAATTGGTTATTTAATGACGTAATCATATGTGTAAAGGAAAAGGAATGGAAATCAACATAACAAAAAAAAATAGGGTTTAACTCGAAAAGTCCTTCAAGTCCTTGTAGTCCTTGAAAAAATATTCTTTAATAAATCCGCGCCTATTGGCGGTCCTTGAAAAAATATTATTTTAAAAAAATCCAATACTATTGTAGTCCCGGAAAAAATATTCTTTTAAAAATCCAAGCCTATTGAAGTCCTGGAAAAAATCTTTTAAAAATCCTAGCTTATGGTTCTGAATATAATTGACATTATTTTTTAATTATATCCTTCACCACACTGTGCTACAGGGTATTATGTCTTTGTGCATATGTTTGTAACAGGCAAAAATAATCGAGATAGACACTTTTGAGAATATGCATAGAATCACTTTCTAAGTCGATTTATGCATGTCCGTCCGTCCATCTGTCCGTCTGTTCATGTCAAATTGTAAACAATGTACAGGTCGCATTTATTATCCGAAGTGGGTGAAATTTGACATAGGTCACTTATTCGGCCCAAGGCCGAACCCTATTGAAATTAGGAAAAATCGGTTCAAATTTAGATATAGCTCCCATATATATATTTGTCCGATTTGATGTAAATGGTCCCTATATATCTTTCGATTTGCACGAAATGTGGTACAGCCTAATGATTTAGGTCTAAAATGATGTGTGTTAAGTTTCGTGAAAATCGGTTCAGATTTAGATATAGCTTCCATATATAGTTTTGTCCGATTTTATGTAAATGGTGCACTAAAGTCCTTATATATGTTTCGATTTGCACGAAATTTTGCATAGTGTACTGTATTAGGTCTAGAATGATGTGTGCCAAGTTTCAAGAAAATCGGTTCAGATTTAGATATAGCTCTCATATATAGTCTCGTCCGATTTGAGGTAAATGGTGCACCAAAGTCCCTACATATCTTCCTATTTGCACGAAATTTAGCATAGAGTACAGAATTAGGTTTAGAATGATGTGTGCTAAGATTCCTGAAAATCAGTCCAGATTTAGATATAGCTCCCATATATAGCATTGTCCGATTTTATGTAAATGGTGCACTAAAGTCCTTATATATCTTTCGGTTTCCAGGAAATTTTGCATAGTGTACTGAATTGAGTCTAGTGTGACGTGTGCCAAGTTTCGAGAAAATCGGTTCAGATTTATATATAGCTCACATATATATTTTCGTCCGATTTAAGGTAAATGGTGCACCAATGTCCCTATATATCTTTCGATTTGCACGAAATTTGGCATAGAGTACTGAATAAGGTCCAGAATGATGTGAGCCAAGTTTCGACAAAATCGGTTCAGATATAGATATAGCTCCCATATATAGCTTTGTCCGATTTTATGTAAATGGTGCACTAAAGTCCTTATATATGTTTCGATTTGCACGAAATTTTGCATAGTGTACTGAATTAGGTCTAGAATGATGTGTGCCAAGTTTCGTGGAAATCGGTTTAGATTTAGATATAGCTCATATATATTTTTTCTTTCGATTTTATGTAAATTGTGCACTAAAGACCCTACGTTTGTCATTTTACTGGTCCTTCAAAAATGCGACGTCTGTTAGATTTCATCTGTTGAATATACCCAAAGTGGTAAAGGGTATCATATATTCGGCACCGTCCGACTTTACTTTCCTTACAAATTTTTATTTAAGTCCATGAAATCCCACATTTGCGCGCCGGTTTCAAATAACTGACCAATGAAAATAATATTTATTTTAGTTCACACCTGCTGCGGAATTTCGTAAACTCATATACAGTGCCAATAATATTTATTTTGTGTAATAGAATAAAGTGACGTTAACGCCTTCGGACCTGAACAGGCTAATAATAATATATTTCCGGCTGTTGCATAGAAACCGGGATCCACCACAATGTTGCCATTGAATAGCTCGTACATACGTTTTTACGCCAACACAACAAGGAAATCCTATTTATTTAGCCATCAAATAAATTGGACACATTTAATCTTAACCTCTGACATTGGATACAAACACACACACACATAGATAAAACCGGATTGTTTTTGTTTGTTATATACACATGCAGTAGAACCTCTAAGGTGAGGTTATTCTTATTCATTATTAAAGAAACTTTCCACTTGGAGGAGATTTTATTTGTATATTTCTTCTAAGGACATTTGAGGAAGTTTACTTAAGTGGGAGGTTCCACTGTGTGTGATGCTATGTCTGAAAATATTTCATCGTTTCTGTTATTTAATAAATGGCTCAACCAACAATTCAAATATTCCGAACAGATACCCAAGATGATGGTGAACTAAACAAACAACCAAAGGAAGGTGCGATATGCAGGACACCTAAAGGACCTCTGGGGAATTGTCTACACCTATATTAAATGCCAACACCCCTTGTTCTTTTAATCAATTTTTTTATTTGTTTCCTTTACATCTTAACTATACACCTCTACTCCCCCTTTACCACTCCACACATCATGTCCACCGGACATGTTTAGCTGTTAGATTCATATTTCGTTCATCCTTTGGCTATTTCACTGGGAACACCTTGGCCTGTTGATGTATTGAATGGAAAATAACCGAAACCGAAGAGTAAACGAACAAGATAAATTACCTACGTTACTAAATTGATAACAACAAAAGAAACAACAAAACAAGACAATACGAGGAAAAATAACAATCATGACTTTTAGGTTTGCTAAACGAACAAATTGCTCGCACACATACAAACACACATAAGGACAAAGAACATAACAACACAAATTATGGTCCACATTGTTCCCACCCAGTTTCAGCTTGAAAGTTTGCCAAAATCCATGATGACTATTGTTTTCGCTTCCCTTTGTTTTGCAAGGATATCGTGGAAGAATTTTAGTTTTTCTCAATTTCCGAACAAAACAAGAAATAAAGGATTTATGGCCAGAAATCAGAGACAAAGTTTTTTTCCTAACGAGTTTTCTTCAGTTAGCGGTAAAGCGTTTAAAGATTGAGATAAACTACTGTTGGGTGACAAAGGACAAATGGAAAACCCATTAAAAAAACCCAGATCAAAAGCCATTAAAAGGCAAGGAGATAATTAAGGAAATAACTAATAGAGACGCGATTTTTTAAACAATATTTTTTTAAGGGCTCAATAGACATGGCTTTTTAAAGAATATTTTTTTAAGTACTACAATAGGTGTGTTTGTTTACAGGAATATTTCCCCAATGACTACAATAGGCATGTTTTTATACCCTTCACCACACTGTGGTACAGGATATTATGTCTTTGTGCATATGTTTGTAATAGGCAAAAATAATCAAGATAGACCCATGGTTCCTTTTGAGAATATGCATAGAATCACTTTTGAGTCGATTTATGCATGTCCGTCTGTCTGTCCGTCTATCCGTCCATGTATTTTTGTTAACAAAGTACAGGTCGCAATTATGATCCGATTTGGATGAAATTTGGCACAGATCACTTAATTGGCCCAAGGACGAACCCTATTGAAATTGGGAAAAATCGGTTCAGATTTAGATATAGCTCCCATATATATCTTCGTCCGATTTAAGGTAGTGTACCAAAGTCCCTTTATATATCTCGATTTGCACGAAATTTGGCATAGCGTAATGAATTAGGTCTAGAATTATGTGTCTTAAGTTTCCTGAAAATCGGTTCAGATTTAGATATAGCTCCCATATATATCTTCGTCCGATTTAAGGTAAATGGTGTACCAATGGCCCTATATATCTTTTGATTAGCACGAAATTTGGCATAGCGTAATGAATTAGGTCTAGAATTATGTGTCTTAAGTTTCCTGAAAATCGGTTCAGATTTAGATATAGCTCCCATATATATCTTCGTCCGATTTAAGGTAAATGGTGTACCAATGGCCCTATATATCTTTAGATTAGCACGAAATTTGGCATAGCGTAATGAATTAGGTCTAGAATTATGTGTCTTAAGTTTCCTGAAAATCGGTTCGGATTTAGATATAGCTCCCATATATATCTTCGTCCGATTTAAGGTAGTGTACCAAAGTCCCTTTATATATTTCGATTTGCACGAAATTTGGCATGGTGCAATGAATTAGGTCTAGAGTGATGTGTGTAAAGTTTCCTGAAAATCTGTCCAGATTTAGATATAGCTCCCATATATATCTTCGTCCGATTTAATGTAAATGGTGTACCAAAGTCCCTATATATCTTTCGATTTGCACGAAATTTGGCATATCGTAATGAATTAGGTCTATAATGATGTGTGTTAAGTTTTCTGAAAATCGGTTCAGATTTAGATATAACTCCCATATATATTTTCGTCCGATTTAAGGTAAATGGTGTACCAAAGTCTCTATATATCGGTTTGAATTTACATAAAGCTCCTATATAAATTTTCGTCCGATTTAATGTAAATGGTGTACCAAAGTCCCTATACATATTTCGATTTGTACAAAATTTGGCCCAACGTTTGTCCGATTGCCACACAATTTTGTACAATAAACTGTAGTTAATATAAGTTAATCTCTGCCATTCTCATTGAAATCGGTTCAGATTTTGATATAGCTTCTACATATATATTTTCGTCCGATTTTACACAAAATTGACACAAATTTTGCACAACTTATTAAAGTTTTAAAATGTGGAAAGTTTTGATATCGGTTCAGATTTTTTTAAGAATATATTTTAAGGACCATTATCATAAGGCGTGGATTTTGTAGACAATATTTTTTAAGGACCATTATCATAAGGCGTGGATTTTGTAGACAATATTTTTTAAGGACCATTGTCATAAGGCGTGGATTTTGTAGACAATATTTTTTACGGACCATTATCATAAGGCGTGGATTTTGTAGACAATATTTTTTAAGGACCATTGTCATAAGGCGTGGATTTTGTAGACAATATTTTTTAAGGACCATTATCATAAGGCGTGGATTTTGTAGACAATATTTTTTAAGGACCATTATCATAAGGCGTGGATTTTGTAGACAATATTTTTCAAGGATCTAAAGGGCGTGGATTTTTCAGACAATATTTTTTAAGGACCATTACCATAAACCGTGGATGTTTCAGACAATATTTTTCAAGGATCCAAAGGGCGTGGATTTTTTAGACAACATTTTTCAAGGATTCAAAGGGCGTGGATTTTTCAGACAATATTTTTCAAGAATCCAAAGAGCGTCGATTTTTCAAACAATATTTTTCAAGGATCCAAAGGGCGTGGATTTTTCAGACAATATTTTTCAAGGATCCAAAGGGCGTGGATTTTTCAAGCAATATTTTTGTGCCCTGTTATAAAAATGACGGCAAAAACTTTACATCTCTTATTTTACTTATCCTAAATATACTTTAGCAACATGCTCCCAAAAAGCACGCACATACACAAACGCCCCCCAAACACGATTCTGTTGAAAAAGGATCACCTATTTGCCATTGACTTTCGAACTTGTTTTATTCAAATTTGTTTTTAACATCAACGTAACTTTGTTTGTTCATAAAACATTACCTGCCGTAGTGATAGTACAAAGTGGTAGAGGACACCCATGGCGTATACAAATTTCCCATCCATCTTCCCCCGCATCACACTTTGTCTACCTTGCATTTTTATAATATTTGATTTCCTACATTATTTTCGCATATCTTCTGCCAACATCAAGCACTATTGTTGTTGTTATTTTTGTAAAACTGCATTTACATTGAGAATATGTTGGATGGTTTTACCTCTACAAAGTTATGACATTTTACTTGGCAAAGTGGGAAAATAAAACAACGACGTAACATAATATGATGATATTTACATCGATGGTATGCGAACGTCATATCCGTGGAACTTTTAAACATTTGCAAGATGATGATAAAATTTATTAGAAAATTTCCCTCTTCTCAATAGAGAAAAAAATATTGTTGAGGTAATTGCATTTCAGGTGGGAGAGGCACGGGCAATGATGGTATTTGAATTGACATTATCTGTAACCTCATTGCAAGGAACCGAGCATATGCAGGTAATATAAATAGTAAATGCATTTTGCAAGCGAGTTTATTGAACACATAAATCGATAAAATCATATAAAGAAAACCAAGAAATATGTTATGAAACAGAATCAAGATTTTTCTTTGGAAACATCAGAACCATGCTTCCAATGGTGGTGGCTCCTATTCTGTTACATATCCAAATCCTTATGGATCTCTAAAAAATATTCTTTTAAAAATCTATGCCATATGGAGTATTTAATAACGCTTTGTGCTGGCCCTTGAAAAAATATTCTTTAAAAAATCCACGCCTTGTGCTGGCCCTTGAAAAAATATTCTTTAAAAAATCCACGCCTTGTGCTGGCCCTTGAAAAAATATTCTTTAAAAAATCCACGCCTTGTGCTGGCCGTTGAAAAAATATTCTTTAAAAAATCCACGCCTTGTGCTGGCCGTTGAAAAAATATTCTTTAAAAAATCCACGCCTTGTGCTGGCCCTTGAAAAAATATTCTTTAAAAAATCCACGCCTTATGGATGGTCCTTGAAAAAATATTCTTTAAAAAATCCACGCCTTATGGATGGTCCTTGAAAAAATATTCTTTAAAAAATCCACGCCTTATGGATGGTCCTTGAAAAAATATTCTTTAAAAAATCCACGCCTTATGGATGGTCCTTGAAAAAATATTCTTTAAAAAATCCACGCCTTATGGATGGTCCTTGAAAAAATATTCTTTAAAAAATCCACGCCTTATGGATGGTCCTTGAAAAAATATTCTTTAAAAAATCCACGCCTTATGGATGGTCCTTGAAAAAATATTCTTTAAAAAATCCACGCCTTATGGATGGTCCTTGAAAAAATATTCTTTAAAAAATCCACGCCATATGGATGGTCCTTGAAAAAATATTCTTTAAAAAATCCACGCCTTGTGCTGGTCCTTGCAAAAATTTTCTCTAAAAAATCCACGCCTTGTGCTGGCCCTTGAAAAAATATTCTTTAAAAAATCCACGCCTTGTGTTGGCCCTTGAAAAATATTCTTTAATAAATCCACGCCTCAGTTGGCCCTTGAAAAAATATTCTTTAAAAAATCCACGCCTATTGTAGTCCTTGAAAAAATATTCTTTAAAAAATCCACGCCTTGTGCTGGCCCTTGAAAAAATATTCTTTAAAAAATCCACGACTTGTGTTGGCCCTTGAAAAAATATTCTTAAAAAAATCCACGCCTTGTGTTGGCCCTTGAAAAAATATTCTTTAAAAAATCCACGCCTTGTGTTGGCCCTTGAAAAAATATTCTTTAAAAAACCACGCCTTGTGTTGGTCCTTGAAACAAGTATTGTTTAAAAAATCCACGCCTATTGTAGTCCTTGAAAAATATCCTCGAAAAATCCACGCCTTGTGTTGGTCCTTGAAAAAATATTCTTTAAAAAATCCACGCCTATGTAGTCCTTGAAAAATATCCTCGAAAAATCCACGCCTTGTGTTGGTCCTTGAAAAAATATTGTTTAAAAATCCACGCCTATTGTAGTCTTTGAAAAAATATCCTCGAAAAATCCACGCCTTGTGTTGGTCCTTGAAAAAATATTGTTTAAAGAATCCACGCCTTGTATTGGTCCTTGAAAAATTTGGACCCCTGAAAAATATCCTTAAAAAAATAATTAAAACCCCCGTTTTCCTTTTTCAATTAACTTCGCCGCAAAGCTTTATTTATAAATGCTGCAACTTTCAATTTGGCCACATTCATTTCCACCGAGTCTTGGAGGTTTATTGAACCCAAATCCTCCACATGACCATAGCCTAGTCGGTTTCAACAGCAAATACCGCAACAACAACAAATAACAGGAAATTTTTAATTAAAACTCATACATATCAAAGAAAAGTTTCTCCTTACCATCCAAGAGCAAGACATTACGACCACCATGTTGCATGCCCACTGCACGCCAAGGATCCAGACGGCCATGGGTGAATATCACATTTTGTGAAACATTGGTGAGACCACCGAACATGTGGTTAGTTCTTTGGGCACGGCTATAAAGTTCTTGAAGTGTAAGGCCATTCGTGGCATCGCTATCCATGTTCGCCGGTTTTGGTGGTGTTGTTGTTCGAGTTCCTTTCCTCTCCGGCTCGAATACATGCTGGCATAAATTTTGGAAAAACTTTAAGGAAACTTGGCCACCAAATACATTTCGCGTAACGTCCGTAGATGTTGTTGTTGTTGCTGGCTGGGTGGTTGCAAACCAGCCAAATTCATTGCAAGTTTGATAAAACCAACAGCGATCTAAATTGATGCACACGAAGAGAAGTCGGGGCGTGGTGGATAAATATCCACCAAAAAACAAAAGTTTTCAATTAAAAATTGCATATTTAAGACAAGCGCATGACTTACTTCCATTCGAAATATCATCATATTCGGAAAACAACAACTTCATGCCCTCAAAGGAGAGATCCAAACACCATACTTGGCCATGGCCTTTAGAGCTGTGGTCCTCACCTTGCGAGTGGGGTAAAAATACATCTTTGATATGTTCTACCAAGGCATGAAGGGGTTTGGTGTCATCATTCGTAAATTTCTTGCAAAACTGGGTCACAAGTTTCCTAAGAAAAAATAAATTTTAGTTGTATACATTTGCGAATACGTTTCATATTTACCCTGATGACTGAGCCATGCCAGCGAAATAATTGCCCAAGGCATTAAAAAAGGCGGAAATATCCAATTCATTGTTCGCATCAAAATCAGAACACATTTGTAAATTTTGTAATACCTCTTTGGATGCGGGTGAGCTTAGAATGTGATGCAAATCCGGAAATGCTTCTTCTATTTTTTCTGAACATTCCGGGCCACCTTTCTGTTTTATGGTATCCATTGTTAGGGTCATAAATTCTGCAAAGAAAAATCAGAGTACTTCAGAAACTATTAAAACAAAAACCGACGCCTTGTATGGATCCTTTGAAAAATCCAAGCCTTGTATGGATCCTTTAAAAAATCCAAGCCTTGTATGGATCCTTTGAAAAATCCAAGCCTTGTATGGATCCTTTAAAAAATCCAAGCCTTGTATGGATCCTTTGAAAAATCCAAGCCTTGTATGGATCCTTTAAAAAATCCAAGCCTTGTATGGATCCTTTGAAAAATCCAAGCCTTGTATGGATCCTTTAAAAAATCCACGCCTTGTATGGATCCTTTGAAAAATCCAAGCCTTGTATGGATCCTTTAAAAAATCCAAGCCTTGTATGGATCCTTTAAAAAATCCACGCCTTGTATGAATCCTTTGGAAAAGTCCACGCCTTGTGTTGATCCTTTGAAAAATCCACGCCTTGTGTGGATCCTTTGAAAAAGTCCACGCCTTGTGTGGATCCTTTGAAAAAGTCCACGCCTTGTGTGGATCCTTTGAAAAAGTCCACGCCTTGTGTGGATCCTTTGAAAAATCCAAGCCTTGTATGGATCCTTTAAAAAATCCACGCCTTGTATGGATCCTTTGAAAAATCCAAGCCTTGTATGGATCCTTTAAAAAATCCACGTCTTGTATGGATCCTTTGAAAAATTCAAGCCTTGTATGGATCCTTTGAAAAATCCACGCCTTGTGTGGATCCTTTGAAAAAGTCCACGCCTTGTGTGGATCCTTTGAAAAAGTCCACGCCTTGTGTGGATCCTTTGAAAAACTCCACGCCTTGTGTGGATCCTTTGAAAAATCCAAGCCTTGTATGGATCCTTTAAAAAATCCACGCCTTGTATGGATCCTTTGAAAAATCCAAGCCTTGTATGGATCCTTTAAAAAATCCACGCCTTGTATGGATCCTTTGAAAAATTCAAGCCTTGTATGGATCCTTTGAAAAATTCAAGCCTTGTATGGATCCTTTGAAAAATCCACGCCTTGTGTGGATCCTTTGAAAAATCCAAGCCTTGTGTGGATCCTTTGAAAAATCCACACCTTGTGTGGATCCTTTGAAAAATCCACGCCTTGTGTGGATCCTTTGAAAAATCCAAGCCTTGTGTGGATCCTTTGAAAAATCCACACCTTGTGTGGATCCTTTGAAAAAGTCCACGCCTTGTGTGGATCCTTTGAAAAAGTCCACGCCTTGTGTGGATCCTTTGAAAAAGTCCACGCCTTGTGTGGATCCTTTGAAAAATCCAAGCCTTGTATGGATCCTTTAAAAAATCCACGCCTTGTATGGATCCTTTGAAAAATTCAAGCCTTGTATGGATCCTTTGAAAAATTCAAGCCTTGTATGGATCCTTTGAAAAATCCACGCCTTGTGTGGATCCTTTAAAAAATCCAAGCCTTGTGTGGATCCTTTGAAAAATCCACACCTTGTGTGGATCCTTTGAAAAATCCACGCCTTGTGTGGATCCTTTGAAAAATCCAAGCCTTGTGTGGATCCTTTGAAAAATCCACACCTTGTGTGGATCCTTTGAAAAATCCACGCCTTGTGTGGATCCTTTGAAAATTCATGCCTTGTGTGGATCCTGTGAAAAATCCACGCCTTGTGTGGATCCTTTGAAAAATCCACGCCTTGTGTGGATCCTTTGAAAATTCATGCCTTGTGTGGATCCTGTGAAAAATCCACGCCTTGTGTGGATCCTGTGAAAAATCCACGCCTTGTGTGGATCCTTTGAAAAAGTCCACGCCTTGTGTGGATCCTTTGAAAAAGTCCACGCCTTGTGTGGATCCTTTGAAAAAGTCCACGCCTTGTGTGGATCCTTTGAAAAATCCAAGCCTTGTATGGATCCTTTAAAAAATCCACGCCTTGTATGGATCCTTTGAAAAATCCAAGCCTTGTATGGATCCTTTAAAAAATCCACGCCTTGTATGGATCCTTTGAAATATCCAAGTCTTGTATGGATCCTTTGAAAAATTCAAGCCTTGTATGGATCCTTTGAAAAATCCACGCCTTGTGTGGATCCTTTGAAAAATCCATGCCTTGTGTGGATCCTTTGAAAAATCCACACCTTGTGTGGATCCTTTGAAAAATCCACGCCTTGTGTGGATCCTTTGAAAATTCATGCCTTGTGTGGATCCTGTGAAAAATCCACGCCTTGTGTGGATCCTGTGAAAAATCCACACCTTGTGTGGATCCTTTGAAAAATCCACGCCTTGTGTGGATCCTTTGAAAATTCATGCCTTGTGTGGATCCTGTGAAAAATCCAAGCATTGTGTGGATCCTGTGAAAAATCCACGCCTTGTGTGGATCCTTTGAAAAATCCACGCCTTGTGTGAATCCTTTGGAAAATCCACGCCTTGTGTGGATCCTTTGGAAAATCCACGCCTTGTGTGGATCCTTTGAAAAATCCACGCCTTGTGTGGATCCTTTGAAAAATCCACGCCTTGTGTGGATCCTTTGAAAATTCCACGCCTTGTGTGGATCCTTTGAAAAATCCACGCCTTGTGTGGATCCTTTGAAAACTCCACGCCTTGTGTGGATCCTTTGAAAAATCCACGCCTTGTGTGGATCCTTTGAAAACTCCACGCCTTGTGTGGATCCTTTGAAAAATCCACTCCTTTTGTGGATCCTTTGAAAAATCCATGCCTTGTGTGGGTTCTTTGAAAAATCCACGCCTTGTGTGGATCCTATAAAAAATATTTTTTTTTTAAATCCACTCCTTGCGTGGATCCTTTATACAATTATTTTAAAAATTGACGCATTACGTGGATCCTTTAGAAAAGTATTATTATTTTTTTTTTTTTTTTGTATGGACTAGGTTCCTATATTTACCATGAAAATCCATTTTAGCCAGTAAAGGTGCACTGGACGCCCAAGCCACATCTGCCTCTTGCGGATAGAGGTTCATGAACCATGCCACCATGCTGCCGGAATAAGAAGCCCCTAGAAGAACAACTTTGGCAGAGCTCAATCCCCTTTGAGAGGATTTTTGAAATTTTATAAAATGTCTTAAATCCTCCAAAGCTTGAAGGACATTTAAGTACTGCAGGGCATCCAAAGAAGCGGAACTATAAAAACGACAATGATTTATTAGAAAAAAACTAATGGGAGTTAGTTCTCACCTCTTGGGCCAACTTTTGCCATAAAAACGATGTTCGGTATAGAACATTATGGCATTGTGTTGCCTTGCCATATCATAGAAATGCCCTTGGTTCAATAGGTAAGGTTGTATTTCCCATTCTCCACCAACCGCAATGAACATGGGACCACCCGGCTCATAAAATTCCGCGTTGACATAATAACGCTAAGTTGCGAAATTAATAAAAATTACGAAAATTTTGAATTTGAAAAAAATCGTATTTACCATTAGCCACTGCTGATGACCACTACTCTGATTGCCGAATTTTTCATCCTCCACAAAATGATCCAGTTTTTGTGGTAGCCACAATTCTTGCACCATCTCCTCGGCATAATGGCTACGATTATCACTTCTCTCCTCACCGACCATCCACCAGCGATGTTTTAACTGCATTTGGGAAATTTTCTCATATGGATTTATGCGCCGAACATTCACACCCAGTACCCACGTATTTTGCCAACAGATTAACAACTGTTGTTGCACCACAAATAACAGCAACACCAGCTGTTGAAACTTCGTAAGCGTAATTATGATGCGAAGCTTAATCATTTCCACCAAAGAGTACATAAATTATTTGCCTTGTCTGGCACTTTTATGCAGAAATTATTATTAAGCGGAAATTAGTGGAATGTGCGGATCGAACACATATGCGGGTGGGTTGGAAAACCCGCATTAATAGCATAGGGGAGGTGGTATTGACATTCATTTACATCTGTGGCAAATTTTTTGCAATTATGAAAAGTGAAATGCATTCGGTTTCATCTGAGGTCGGTAAAAGTGGGCCAGAAAAATAAAAGTGGGTCAAGAAAGGAGGTAGAAATATCGCATTGTACCAAATGAAATAAGCCTTCACCTACTGTGGTACAGGGTATTATGTCTTTGTGCATATGTTTGTAACAGGCAAAAGGAAACGAGATAGACACGTAGTTCCTTTTGAGAAAATGCATAGAATCACTTTCTGAGTCGATTTATGCATGTCCGACCGTCCATGTCTTTTTATGAACAAAGTACAGGTCGCTTATGAAAAATCGGTTCAGATTTAGATATAGCTCCCATATATAGTTTCGTCCGATTTTATGTAAATGGTGCACCAAACTCCGAATATTGGTCCGATATAGACAAAATTTTGCACAGAGTACTGAATTAGGCCCAGATCGATATATGCGAAGTATTATTGAAATCGGTCCAGATTTAGATATAGCTCCCATATATAGTTTCATCCGATTTTATGTAAATGGTGCACCAAACTCCGGATATTAGTCCGATCTATACAAAATTTTGTACGGAGTACTGACTTAGGTCCAGATTGATGTATGCCAAGTTTTGTTGGAGTCGGTCCAGATTTAGATATAACTCCCAGATATAGTTTCGTCCGATTTTATGTAAAGGGTGCACCAAACTCTCAATATTAGTCCAATTGAGACAAAATGTTGTACAGAGTACTGAATTAGGTATAGATTGATGTATGCCAAGTTTTGTTCAAAAATCAGTTCAGATTTTTATATAGCTCCTCCAATATATAGTTTCATCCGATTTTATGTAAATGATGCACCAAACTCCGGATATTGGTCCGATCTAGACAAAATTTGGCACATAATACTGGCTAGGTCCAGATAGATGTATGCCAAGTTTTGTTGGAATCGGTCCAGATTTAGATATAGCTCCCATATATAGTTTCGTCTGATTTTGTGTAAAGGGTGTACCAAACTCTCAATATTAGTCCGATCTAGACAAAATTTTGCACAGCGTACCGAATTCAGTCCAGTTTGACATCTCGGATGTTTTTGTTAAAATCAGCCCAGATTTCGATATAGCTCCCATATTAAATTTGCCGAATTTCATACAAATATTACACCAAAAATGTAAGTCTTCCCGATTGACATGCATTTTTTGATAGATTTCAGAATATTATGTGTGTTGTTTTTTATTGGTTCTAATATCTATGTAGGTTGCGGATAATACACACATTATCATATCTTGTATGTACACAATGTGGTGAAGGGTATCATATAGTCGGGCCCCGTCCGACTTTTGAACTTTCCTTACTGGTTTTAAGTACTTTTTTGAGGTCTTTTAATAAGCGTAGGTTTTTTAAAATATTTATAAATATTTTTTAAAAATATTATTTAGGGTAATTATAGGCGTGGGTTTAAAAAATCGAGGTTAATTATAGGCGTGGGTTTTTAAAAAAATCGAGAGTAAATATAGGCGTGGATTTAAAAAAAATAGAGGTTAATTATAGGCCTTGACTTAAAAAAAAATCGAGGTTAATTATAGGCGTGGGTTTTTTATAAAAATTACGAGGGTAATTATAGGCGTGGGTTTTTAAAAAAAATCGAGGGTTTTTTAAAAAAAAATCGAGGGTAATTATAGGCGTGGGTTTAAAAAAATCGAGGGTAATTATAGGCGTGTGTTTAAATTTTTTTTTTCGAGGGTAATTATAGGCGTGGGTTTAAAAAAAAATTCGAGGGTAAGTATAGGCGTGGATTTAAAAAAAATCGAGGGTAAGTATAGGCGTGGGTTTAAAAAAAAATTCGAGGGGAAGTATAGGCGTGGGTTTTTAAAAAAAATCGAGGGAAATTATAGCCGTGGGTTTTTAAAAAATTTCGAGGGTAATTGTAAGCGTGGATTTAAAAAAATCGAGGTTAATTATAGGCGTGGATTAAAAAAAAGTCGAGGAGAATTATAGGCGTGGATTAAAAAAAAGTCGAGGAGAATTATAGCCGTGGGTTTTAAAAAAAAAATTCGAGGGTAATTATAAGCGTGGGGTTTAAAAAAAAATCGAGGGTAATTATAGGCGTCGGTTTTTTAAAAAAATTGAGGGTAATTATAGGCGTGAGTTTTTTAAAATATTTTTTTTTATTTTTTTAATTAAAATTTAAAAGAGTATGACACATCTGATTTATTCTATTGCGGTGATTATTGTTGTTTAATATTTTTCCTTTGTAATTTTTGCCAGAAAAACCAATAACGGAACATGTGTAAATATATTTAAACTGACGAAGTAATAAAAACAATTAACAATATTAATTATATTTTGTGTACCGTTTTTGTTAAAGGTTAACCGTTAATAAAAAAATACCTGTCATATGAACAAATGTTTATGTGGTCAAATTTGTATGAAAATATAAATAACAGTACTTTAGGCTGAATATGGGCATATGATAAATGTTAATTAATCTAAAGGTCAATATAATGAATAACAAGTATTTCAATATAATTTAATCAATATAAAAATAAAACAAGTTAAAAAAACATCAAGTTCGGCCAGGCCGAACTTTGAATACCACCCACCATAGATATACTAACATATACATGCAACGAAAATATAGGGAACATACCCAAAAGTGGACCTATACTTATAATTCTACAAACCCATGTATGTACATCAAATACAAATTTTAGCAATTTTTAATGGATATTTTTCTTAGAAACCCCAAAAAGTGGACCGATGTTGACGACGCATGGTAGGATGGAACATACCCAGATACTGCAATTTAGAGGTTGCAGCTATATAACACCATTAATAACGCACACAGGTTTAATTTCGGAAGTGGATGCTGCTGTTTCAATATGAAAAATTTCACTGCAGAAAAAAGTGTATAAAATGTATACGTCCCTGGAGGCGATACCTAAAGCGGGACCCATATTGATTACATTATATGAGGTGCTATGCCTAATTGAGTATTAGTATAGCTCAATTTCGAAACTAAAATGTTTGCATCACAATAACTTCTTTTACTAATAGTTAGCGAAAATGGGTAGGTATCATTATATGGGGACTACACCTAACTGGACTGATTTTCAGGAAACTTAACACACATCGGACAAGACCTATTACTCTATGCCAAATTTCTTTCAAATCGAAAAATATGTAGGGACTTTGGTGCACCATTTACATTAAGGGAACCCCACCCAATCTCGATTTTAATTTTTCAAGATTTTCAATGGGCTGGTAAATCAATACAAATGTTTGTTAAGGTTTGTAACTTTGCACATATATATTTGAAGATTTAAAAGAGAAGAAAAAACATTTACAAAATTTTTTTGTTATTGTTTTGTTGCTGTTTTTTGTAATTAAAGAAACGTCCTTATTTTTGATGGCGGGCATGATAACTCCTCACTGGAACATTGGAATCCGAAAATTCCAACGGTGTTAGAAAGAGCACATGTCTGGCTCTCGTATGAACTAGGATTATTGACTTCGCTCTAAAATTAACAAAATGGCAGACCATTGAAAAAATATTTTAGGAAAATCGCCGATTTTTGACCAAAAACCAAATTAAAAATAAAGAAGATCTTCACCGATTGGCTTTATCGTAGATCATACGATAGCTATACACTCACAGAGAAACGTGTAAAAATTTGGAATCGATTGGATTATTAGTTTTTGAGTTATCGTGTCCGCCATTCGCAAAAGAGAAAAACGTGTTTAAGCCCTTTAGCCGTCACTTGATGCTGACACAATAAATCGGCTATATTTTCAAGAGTTCTTGAGATTTTCACTTGAAATTTTGTAGAGACATTCTTGCATTAGTGTAGATTCGAACTAAATCAAAAAAAAAATTACCCCAAGAATGGGGGGTCCCCTTAAATCGGACGAAAATATATATGGGAGCTATATCTAAATCTGAACTGATTTTTCCCAATTTCAATAGGGTTCGTCCTTGGGCCAAATAAGTGACCTATGCCAAATTTCATCCAAATCGGATCATAAATGCGACCTGTACTTTGTTCACAAAAATACATGAACGGACGGACATGCATAAATCGACTCAGGAAGTGATTCTATGCATATTCTCAAAAGGAACCATGTGTCTATCTCGTTTACTTTTGCCTGTTACAAACATATACACAAAGACATAGTACCCTGCACTACATTGTGGTGAAGGGTATAAAAATGAACCGATATTCATATTTTTTAGTGGGGAAATTTCCTACCTAATAAGAACTTAAAGCACAAAATTTCAAAGTGAGTCGATATTTAAAATTTTTAGTGAATATATTTGGTACCCAATAAGAACTCAAGGCACCAAATTTCAGCGAATTCGGTTGAAAACGCGCTCATTGGGGGTATCCTTATAGGGAGCTATGCCTAAACGTGGACCGATATAGCCATCTTCAAACTTGACCTGCCTGCAGACAAAAGACGACTCTATGCAAAATTTTGGGGTT
Organism: Musca vetustissima; assembly: GCF_032173495.1. NCBI lineage: Eukaryota > Metazoa > Arthropoda > Insecta > Diptera > Muscidae > Musca > Musca vetustissima. The sequence goes on from NW_026877645.1 coordinate 17,550, forward strand.
CTATCTCAATTCGTTTAGACACTAGAGTTATTACAACAGACAGACGGACATGCTTAAATCGTCTTAGAATTTTACGCCTTGGTATGCCTTGAAAAAATACTCTTTAAAAAATCTACGCCTTGGTAGGCATTAGAAAAATATTCTATTGATAAGACGTTTCTGACCCTTTACCTGTGAGTTGGCAACCCTGCATACAAACCTCCCATTTTCATTCATATATTTGCCTCATTGAGTCATTGAGAAAATTCTATGTTTTCCTTCCGAACAATTACACTCAATTAAACAGGTCTCATGCTCTCTCAGAACTTTTACTCTCTCGCAAACTCTACCTTAAACCCCATAACTACGAGTTGCTTGAATACAAATAAACCATTCACCCAACCTCCCTCTACAAAGCGAACACCTTTTTCGAATCTAACAAAAAAGCTTTTGCTGCTCATCCATGTTAACTTTTGTTCGAATTCATATAACAATGAGAGGACTATTACTTTGACTGCTATTCCACATCCTCTACTACCACTACACTCTTATATGGCTACTAAATCAACACTACAAAGTACACACTCACACGTTTACATAGAAAAGGAACTGGTCTCCTGTTGCTTAAAAGCCTAACAGGTGGATACGTCATCATTGTCATTCGATGTTAACATTCATGCTTCGGCAAACAACAACAGCGGTAACAACGCTACACGATGTTGAAGCTACACACACACACTAAATTACAATGTAACACATAAAAGGCAGGCTGACAGTCAAGTAGTAAGTATGAATGACGGAAGACAACACCAAAGAGGTATAAAAAAAGAAACAAAAGAAAGCTTAAGGATATAAAGGAGAGGAAAAACACCAGAACAAAATATAGACAAGCGTTTCAGTTATGGACCAACAACAACAACAAAAATAAATGAGAATCATTTAAAGGAGGCTGTTTAGTTGTAATGACATACAAACAAACGATGATAATGTTGTACAGGTTTTTCTTATGGACATTAGAGTGTAACGGAAACAAACTTCAAATATATTTCCTGAAAAACAACCAGAAGAAAATCCACGCCTTGGTAGATGCCTGAAAAATATTCTTTTAAAACTAGTAAGCAAAGATCAATAGTCGGACGGGGCCGACTATATGATACCCTTCGCTACTTTGGGTACATACAAGAGATGTTAATATCAAAAATATCCTGTAAATAGAACAGAGATGGAATCGGGCGAAATTAAATGTGCTATCAAGACAGATATTTGAACCAATTGAAACCAGTAAGGAAAGCAGTAAAGTCGGACTGGGCTGAATATATGATACCCTTCACCACATTGGGTATATTGTACATATCGACGTCTCCGAACCATAGTATGCTAAGTCTGAAAAGTGAGTTTTTCAGTAGAAGCTTTCAAAGTATGGAAGTTTCTTTAATCGTACGTGCCATGCTAAGTACATTTTTGCTTATAACTTTGGTTTGGATTGGCCGATGATTACCAACATTTCAGTGAATTTAAATTAAGGACCGTAGTATCTAAAAACCTAAAGAACTTTTAAACATGCTAAGTCGACTTAGCATACTATGGTTCGGAGGCGTCGATATATATACTAACAGACTTCAGTACGTTGTTTCAATCGGCCTAGCTATGGATCTTTTCACGAAGCTTAGCAACATCATTCTAGACTTAATTCAGTACTCTATGCCAAAATTCGTGCAAATCGAAAGATATATAGGGTCTTTGGTGTACCAATTACCTTAAATCGGATGCAAATACATATGGGAGCTATGTCTAAATCTGAACCGATTTTCACGAAACTTGGGAGACATCATTCTATACTTAATTTAGTACGCTGTGCCAAATTTCCTGCAAATGGAAAGATATATAGGGACTTTGGTACACAATTAACCTTAAATCGGACGAAGATTTATATGGGAGCTATATCTAACTCTGAACCGATTTTCACGAAACTTTGCACACATCATTCTAGATTTAATTCAGTACGCTATACCAAATTTCGTGCAAATCGAAAGATATATAGGGACTTTGGTGCACCATTTACATTAAATCGGACGAAAATATATATTGGAGCTATATCTAAATCTGAAACGATTTTCACAAAACTTTGCAAACATCATTCTAGACTTAATTCAGTACGCTATACCAAATTTCGTGCAAATCGAAGTATATATAGGGACTTTGGTGCCCCATTTACCTTAAATCGGGCGAAACTATATACGGGAGCTATATCTAAATCTGAACCGATTTTTCTCAATTTTAATAGGGTTCGTCCTAGGACCAAATAAGTGAGCTGTGCCAAATTTCATTCAAATCGGATAATAAATCGGACGAAAATATATATGGGAGCTATATCTAAATCTGAACCGATTTCAACCAAACTTGGCAGACATCAATCTAGACCTAATTCAATACCCTGTGCAAAATTTTGTCTTAATCGGACCAATATTGGGAGTTTGGTGCACCATTTACCTAAAATCGGACGGAACTATATATGTGAGCTATATCTAAATCTGAACCGATTTTAACCAAATTCAATACTCTGTGCAAACTTTTGTCTCAATCGGACCAAAATTGGGAGTTTGGTGCACCATTTACCTAAAATCGGACGAAGCTATATATGGAAGCTATATCTACATCTGAACCGATTTTCTCCAATTTCAATAGTGTTCGTCCTTGGGCGAAATAAGTGACATGTACCAAATTTCATCCAAATCGGATCATAAATGCGATCTGTACTTTGTTCACAAAAATACATGGACGGACATGGATAAATCGACTCAGAAAGTGATTCTATGCATTTTCTCAAAAGGAACCACGGGTCTATCTCGATTCCTTTTGCCTGTTACAAACATATGCACAAAGTCATAATACCCTGTACCACAGTGTGGTGAAGGGTATAATAAAAATGATTATTAACAACATTCAAAACATGATTTTTCGTACGATGTTTACAAAAAAACAACAAGGAAATAACAAAAAAGAGGTGTTAATCCTCATGTGGTGTTCGGCCCAAAGGACACAAACATGCGCGTGTCTATGTCGATTAGCCTAAAGGGGTTGTGGTGATGGGGAGGACTGTGGTGATACAAAGACAAATATTTGTGTCGAAGTGAGGAGTGCGTTTTTTTTTTGTCCTGGTCTAAAACTGACATTGTTGACATTCTTGTTTGTTAACTTGTTTGCTTCCCTGCTCGTTCGTTCGTTCGCTGGCTGGCTGGCTCGTTCGCTTACTTATCATTTGCACTTTGACATTAGACCATATTTATCTTAAGGAGGCGTTTCTCCCTCTGCACCTTTGTCCGAACCACAAAAATACATACACACGCATATAGTAAATTGAATAAGTGTCACAGGTGAGGTACTTGAGGGCGAGGAAGTGAACTAGTTTTTATACAAAATTAGAAATAATTTTCATTTGATTATTTTTTTGGGGGAAGGATTGTATGTGATTTCTGAGAAAAAATAAATTTTTTTCAAATATTTTTTTAAAAATCCACGCCTGTAGTGCTAATGGTCCTCGAAAATATTTTCTTTAAAAATCCACGCCTGTAGTGCTAATGGTCCTCGAAAATATTTTCTTTAAAAATCCACGCCTGTAGTGCTAATGGTCCTCGAAAATATTTTCTTTAAAAATCCACGCCTGTAGTGCTAATGGTCCTCGAAAATATTTTCTTTAAAAATCCACGCCTGTAGTGCTAATGGTCCTCGAAAATATTTTCTTTAAAAATCCACGCCTGTAGTGCTAATGGTCCTCGAAAATATTTTCTTTAAAAATCCACGCCTGTAGTGCTAATGGTCCTCGAAAATATTTTCTTTAAAAATCCACGCCTGTAGTGCTAATGGTCCTCGAAAATATTTTCTTTAAAAATCCACGCCTATAGTGCTAATGGTCCTCGAAAATATTTTCTTTAAAAATCCACGCCTGTAGTGCTAATGGTCCTCGAAAATATTTTCTTTAAAAATCCACGCCTGTAGTGGTAATGGTCCTCGAAAATATTTTCTTTAAAAATCCACGCCTGTAGTGGTAATGGTCCTCGAAAATATTTTCTTTAAAAATCCACGCCTATAGTGCTAATGGTCCTCGAAAATATTTTCTTTAAAAATCCACGCCTGTAGTGGTAATGGTCCTCGAAAATATTTTCTTTAAAAATCCACGCCTGTAGTGGTAATGGTCCTCGAAAATATTTTCTTTAAAAATCCACGCCTGTAGTGGTAATGGTCCTCGAAAATATTTTCTTTAAAAATCCACGCCTGTAGTGGTAATGGTCCTCGAAAATATTTTCTTTAAAAATCCACGCCTGTAGTGGTAATGGTCCTCGAAAATATTTTCTTTAAAAATCCACGCCTGTAGTGGTAATGGTCCTCGAAAATATTTTCTTTAAAAATCCACGCCTGTAGTGGTAATGGTCCTCGAAAATATTTTCTTTAAAAATCCACGCCTGTAGTGGTAATGGTCCTCGAAAATATTTTCTTTAAAAATCCACGCCTGTAGTGGTAATGGTCCTCGAAAATATTTTCTTTAAAAATCCACGCCGAAAATATTTTCTTTAAAAATCCACGCCTGTAGTGGTAATGGTCCTCGAAAATATTTTCTTTAAAAATCCACGCCTGTAGTGGTAATGGTCCTCGAAAATATTTTCTTTAAAAATCCACGCCTGTAGTGGTAATGGTCCTCGAAAATATTTTCTTTAAAAATCCACGCCTGTAGTGGTAATGGTCCTCGAAAATATTTTCTTTAAAAATCCACGCCTGTAGTGGTAATGGTCCTCGAAAATATTTTCTTTAAAAATCCACGCCTGTAGTGGTAATGGTCCTCGAAAATATTTTCTTTAAAAATCCACGCCTGTAGTGGTAATGGTCCTCGAAAATATTTTCTTTAAAAATCCACGCCTGTAGTGGTAATGGTCCTCGAAAATATTTTCTTTAAAAATCCACGCCTGTAGTGCTAATGGTCCTCGAAAATATTTTCTTTAAAAATCCACGCCTGTAGTGGTAATGGTCCTCGAAAATATTTTCTTTAAAAATCCACGCCTGTAGTGCTAATGGTCCTCGAAAATATTTTCTTTAAAAATCCACGCCCGTAGTGGTAATGGTCCTCGAAAATATTTTCTTTAAAAATCCACGCCTGTAGTGGTAATGGTCCTCGAAAATATTTTCTTTAAAAATCCACGCCTGTAGTGGTAAATATTTTCTTTAAAAAATGGTCCTCGAAAATATTTTCTTTAAAAATCCACGCCTTGTATTGGTCCTTTTCAAAAATATTTTCTTTAAAAATCCACGCCTTGTATTGGTCCTTTTCAAAAATATTTTCTTTAAAAATCCACGCCTTGTATTGGTCCTTTTCAAAAATATTTTCTTTAAAAATCCACGCCTTTAGTG
>NW_026877646.1:0-22902 GCF_032173495.1 Musca vetustissima
CTCCTTCCTATTTATATTTGTTCCAATTTAGCTGTTTAGAATATGTTCATATATCATAATAGATCACATATTTAATTTTGTCCGATTTCAAGTCGATATATCCATTCCATTTAGAATGTTTGGAACATCTCTTGAATATACCCAAAGTCGTGAAGGGTATCATATAGTCGACCCCGTCCGACTTTTGAGCTTTCCTTAGTGGTTTACTTGTGGGCTATTTATTATACAAATTGAGATTTACTGGTCCACACTTTAGAATAAATTCTATATAACGACACAACCCAACATTCGGTATTTTGGGGACAGCCTCCTATCGAATTTACTGAAATTTTTATTTTGTATTCTCATCGGATAAAATATATCTCTATTTTAAATTATCATTATTGCTCCAAATTTCGGAATAATAATAATAATTCCCATTTGACAACATCCGAAAAGCCTTCATATAGCCATATCTCAGAAATTGTGCCTAAACCTAAAATGCTCTTTTATTGGGGATATTTTAAATTATGGACCCAACTTGTGTGTATGCCCAAAAATAGTGTTGGGTATCATATATTCGTCCCTGTCTAAATTTGACGTTTTCCTTTATGGTTTGCCTGTTTTACATCCAATATATATTACCGTTCTTTACTTATTACTTTTTTAAGTATTATTTAATATTCGAATACCGATAAAGTCAATTTTTCACATTCACAATATTTCATAGACCAATTAAAAAATCCAACTTTCATATTAACCTTTTGCCTCCTTTAATTGTAACGAATTTTCCATACATCCCCCGATTGATATTGTTTTTCGCTCCCAAACTCATTACCCATTTAAATCATTGTCATGGTCTGTGTCATTAACAATTGTCAATGAAAACACAAAGCAGCACAGCCGGGCGTTTGCAGCATTTAAAACAATAACATCAGTAGCAGTAGCAGCAACAACAATATTATCACTAACGTAATTTCATTACAAAAAACAACAGTAGTAGCAACAATATTATCACCAATGTGTAATTTCATTACATTATCTGCCTTATCATTAATAATATCAATCATACGTAGTCACATATATTCACACCATCGAAGAGATGAACACGCACACACTCACATAATACCATACACATCAATGCTCAATCAATGTTTATTGTCGTCCAAACAAACAATCAAAATAAGCATTTTTATTATAAAAACAATAACAATGTCGTCGTCGACGTTAGTGTGTTCGTTTGCTCGTTGTCATTTCACTTAAGTTAAGTGTCACTTTTAGTTAAACTATTTGCAATCGCGCTCGCCCTCTCCCTTTCGCTCACTTTGTTTGCAAATTGTATGCAGTTGGGGTCTGGTGTAGGATGAATATTATTGAAAATAAGATTATAAAGATGTGGCGTTACACATTAAGGTACTTGAGAGGATTTTTGGGGGAAAGTTTTCAAATATTGGATTGAGGGTATTTCAAATTTGTTGGTAATATCTAGAAAAGTAATATTTAAACTAGACCAAACATAAAGTCTATATTTAAGGTATAACACTAACATAAAATCGAAAGAACATGTTTATGGGAACCGTATTTAAATTGTAACACCATTGGTGTATCATTTACATTCCTGAACCTCAAGTGATACTGTTAGATTGAAGAATTTTGCATCCTCACAATAAAATCCCTTCTAGGTGTGGTATGCATCCTAATGGGAAAATTCTCTCTACAACAATACCCTTTTCTTCGCTTTTTCCCTTACCATGATTGTTTGCATATTGCAAAGGAGGGACATTGCGGATATCTACTGCCATAAACACTTGCAATAAAAGTGTATTGTGATATCAATTGATTTTGTTATTCGTCACAATGCAAAAGAGGGGAAATCTATTGTCTGGTATGAAAGGTATTTCTAGAGTTACGTCGAGTCAAGTGCCTGAGCCAATATAACCAAATGATGGCAATAAAAAATAAAAACTATTGATATTATTCATTTGGAGCGATTGGAATAGAATATACATTTTGAAAATGGGAACTAAGAAGGCAGAAAGAATTCCAGAAGAAACGGCTGAAGCTAGAATTTTGAAATTTGGGATGAGGATCACTCTTAGTCCGTGGGTGTCAGACAAGGCTGGGTTTTTTTTTTTTTTTTGGAAATTCGTATCAGAATGGCACGAAAAGAACTAAATATTTGTATTTGGCGAACCGATTAAATTTGGAATGATAGTCATTTGATGGAGTGTAGGATAGATGTTCCAAATGGGTTTTTTGGAAATTCGAATTAGTAGTATCCGAAAAATACTAATTTTGTTACAATTTCGAAGCATGTGAACGGATAAAGCGAAAAACTTGAAATTTTAAATGCTAATCAAGATTGAGAATTACGGTACAATTCGTACTGGTACAATTTGGATTAGGTTGAACCGATAGCCTGGAATCCTGAAATTGGAAAATAATCGATTGATTGTATGATATAGGTAGTTTGATGGTTCTTAATTTGGTACAATTTGAATTTGGGCTGAACCGATAGAGCAGGAATCCTGAAATTTGGAGTGAGGATGGCTGTTGAGGTATATGATTGGAATATGTAGGAATTTTTTGAAATTCGTACTAATGGAGATTTGGGCGACTCGAATTCTACTGGTTGCATGATATAGGTAATTTTGAAAAGTCGAACTTATGTGTACTAAAATAGTACTAAATTTGAATTTTGGATGAACCAATTTAAATTTTGTATGAACGAATAGAGTTGGAATACTGAAATTTGGAGTTAGGAACGTTTTGTTGTGGAAATTTGTGCTAATAGTACTAAATTCGAATTTGGGTGATCTAAAATCCAGAAGTTTTGAAATGTGATGTTCTTTTGTAGGCAGATTTATATTAATGTGGTGTGGATTTGGGAAAATTTGCAATTGAGTGAACGTATAGAACTCGAATCATAAAATGTGGTAAAAGGCACGGAAATAAGAACTACAATAAATGGTACCAAATTTATAATATATCAATATTTGTGCTGCGGTCAGAATTGGCCTGTAGTGTTGAGTTATGATGATGTAGCTTTGGAAATACCTACTATAGAGGTACTAAATTGTACCAAAATGGGCGATCAGATTAAGAACCAGATTTTTTTTTATTTGTCCGATTGAGACAACACTTTGCACAGAATTAGTTCCTGATTTATGTATGCGAAGTTTTGTTGAAATTGGTTCAGATTTTATTAATGTAAATGGTGCACCACAGCCAAAGATTGTCCGATTGAGACATTTTGTACAGCGAATTGAAATTGCAGCAGTTTGAAGAACGTGGAGTTTTGTTAAAATTGGTTCACATTTAGATATTGCTTCCATATATATTTTCACCCGATTTAAAGTAAATGGTGCACCAAACTCGCAATAGTTGTCCGATGGAGACAAGATTTCGCACAGCCTTCTGAATTGGATCCTTCTTATTGATTTATGCGAAGTTTAGATGAAATCAGTTCAGACTTAGATATAACTTAGTGCGATTTTATGTAAATGGGTGACCAAATTGCCAAAGTTTTTTCCGATTGAAACAAAATTTTACACAGCGTACTGAATTAGGTTTTTATAGGTTTGTCGAAACCTGAGAAAGTCCTTTTAAGAGAGATAAAGCTCAAATCAAATCTATAAAAGAGGATTGAAGTCGCGGAGATTCTTTATATCGATAAAGTCGATAGCCGAACTTTACCTCAGAGAGAGTTGGTAATTATAACTACGAGGATCAGATAATATTTTTAGTCAAATTAAAGAGCCAGGGAAATTTTATATCTTCAGAGAAGTGCGGAGGGAGTCATTATAGAGGAAAGGAATGTTAATTTCTCGAAGGCTCAGCAAAATGTACTCTTATGAGAAGGTTGAAAAAGTGAGAGAGTGTAGCTAAAGCTAAGAGCTCAGGGAATTTTATTAAGGGTTAGCTATAGTTATATGGGAGCCACTAAAGGGCTGAAGCTCAGAAGACTTATATGTAGACTAACTGATGGCTTGCGGGATTTAAAGCGAGTCCATGGCGCAACAGAGTGTCCTGAAGGCTCAGAGTGACTTTACAGGATATTTGATAGATCCGGTAGTTGTATATATGATAAGTTAAAGCTCAGGTAGGTATTATGACTAAGCTGAAGTTTAGTGGAATTTTTTTATAGCCCACACAAATGGAAGTGTCTGGTGTTCTGGTTTTTTATTTAATTGGGGTATTAGAGTTAATGCAAAGAGAGATATACGGAACATTAGAAATTTTAAAGAAGTATAGAAACGGCTTATTTTCTTAATAAAATAAATCGAAAAATATCAATTTGAAGGGTTTCTATTAATAGAGAGATGTTTTTTATCTCACACAGAAAAATTGCTGCTTTCTAGTTCATTTGTATGAAGACTCTGTGGATTTCAGCTCGTTTATAAATGCCTACTAAGCCTTAAACTCTTCAATAAACACTTCCTGACCTTCCAGCTCGATACTAACGAATCCCTGACTTTCAGCTCATCGATAAAGACTACTATATTACTTTGTTGGAGTATAAAAACTGTTTGGATTTTAGACTCTCTGGCTTTAATCCCGTTTATAAAGACTCTCTGACTCTTCATTTCATCTATAAAGACCTCCAGGGAATTGACTACTCTCTAAAGACTCCATGGTCATGATTCCCTGGTCTTCAGCTCGCCTGTAAATAATTTCTGGCTTCTGCTATCTATACAAAATCCTTATCATTCCGATAACATTACTGTGCACTTTTGGGGCAAAAAGACGATAAACAATACGTGAGCCGGATTGTATATTGAAACATTCATCTGATGGATAGATAAATCCAAATTTCAATACTAAACATGACATGTGGGCATGGGTTTTGTGGGCAGAACAACTGTCATATTCTTCTCTCTATCTCTCTCTATAGGGCAATAGTGTATATTTCCCACATTCGATGTTCGGAACACAATTGTGGTCATTTGAGCTCTTTCCCACATTTATATCAAATCAATTTAAATCCCTCCAAGCAATCTCAGTACCCTAACTGATCCTGATCTCGATATTGCATTCATAAATAAGATATCCTAGTGAACTGACAAACAGCTTCTGTCATTTTCATAACTGATTTAATTACACATTTTTTGCTTTCGCAGCAAATAATTTTTTAAAACTCTTTTCAACGGCAACTTTTCAAACAACAAATATACCGCCTTCTGTTTCCTGTCAAAACTTGTCACAAACCGTTGTATTCTCGTTTGTCAGAAGACAGAAAAAAAACATTTGACAAGACAACAAGCTGGCGGACGGACGGACAGACAGACAAACGAGGTGTTAAACACTTCAAATAAAATAAACATAAAAATTCATAAATGATGCTGTCGCTTGTCGGTGATATTAAATAATTTACTTACCTTTCACAATAAGTCAGTGGCAACAACAGCAGGGGGCCACTCTCGGCGCACACACACTCATCATACTAGTTCACAAATATAAACAAAAGAATTCCAGATTGGCCAATACACAGAGTAAATGTTGCTCCAATTAACATTTCATTAAAAAACCAAAAATTCTTGTTCAACAAATTTCTTGATGGCAACATGAGGTGGGTGGGTTTGGAAGGACATTCAAAACTGATGGTCAACAATGATGGCTTTACTCTCAATGAATGAATGCATGCTCACACTCACACACTCTTACATTTATTATGCCAAATTTGTGTCTTATTGTTGCCGCTTTTGTTGTTGTTGTTGCAGATAAATACACTAATTAGCTTCAATTTGCATAATGGATGGGAAGACTGCCGCTTTTTATATTGCCTTGGCGTTGTGTCTAACTGAAAAAAAGTTGTTGCAAACAAAACAGAGACAGAGAGAGATAGGCAATGAGAGGAAATGATAAACAAGCAGAGAGCGAAATATTGTGTTGTATTTTAATTGTGTTAAGTTTTCTGCGTTCATTTTTTTGTTGCTGTTCTTTCTTCGAAGAATTTGATTTAATGAAAGGAAGGCATTAAAACTTTAACTGTTGGTCAACTGTTTTTTCTTAAACAAGTTTTTAACGTTTTTGTTTTTTTATATTGGACTTCTTTTGCAATTGGCAATTAAATCAGGGTGGTTGTCAGTTAAGTATTTGGTGTTCTTTTTTAATTCAGTTGGGCATTAGAGTTAACTCAAGGAGAGAGAGATACGGTATATGAGTAATTTATAAAGGTATATAGAAAGTCTTCTTTTTTAAATAAAATAAAACCAAACAAGATAAATACAAGGATTTTTATTTAAAGAAGGCTTCCTTTCTTAAAGAAATTTCTCCACAAAGACTCCCTGGTCGTCAGTTCGTCCTCAGTTCGACTCACTGATATTCAATTTGTCTATACTCGTACATAAAAGACTACTTGGACTTTATCTCGTTTATAAGGAATCTGTTAACATTCAACACATCTATAAAGAATCTCTGATTTTCAGTTTGTAAATAAATGCTTCTTGTTCGTTTTCACGTCTATTAAAACTCACTGACATCCAGTTGCCTATATAAAAACTATCTGGCCTTTTGCTGATCCATAAAAAACGACCTTGCCTTTAGTTTGTCTATAAAGACTATCTAGTATTCGGTCGCATGGTCTTTAGCTCGTTTATAACGAATCTCTTATCTTTCAGCACTTCCTAAACAACTCACTGACCATGAAGACTCTTTTGTTTTCAGGGTGACTATAAAGACTCCACGTCTATCAGGACTCCGTGGCCTTTATTGCATCCATTAGAACCCCTGGCCTTTGGCACGTCTATCAGATACATTTATCTCATTTATAAGCAATCTATGAACTACCAGCTCGTCTATAAATACTATCTGGCTTTCCACCAGCTTGTAAAGACTTCCTGAACTTAAGCTTGCCTGTCTCCATTTGCTCTATATAAAGACTCTCTGGTCGTCAACTCGTCTATAAAATCTACCTGTTTTTCAGCATGTCTATAACTTTTCCTATTTGTTAGCTCGTCTTTTAAAACTTACACTGGCCCAGTTTCCTATATAAAAACCCTCTAGTTTGTCTAAAAATTCTACCTGGTATTCGGTTCTCTGAGGAGTGGTGGTCTGTAAAGACTCCACGTCTATAAGAACACTCTGGCCTTTATCATCGATCAGGACTCCCTGGCCTTTAGCACGTCTATCAGAACTCCCTAGCTTTTATATCGTTTATAAGACATATGTGAACTACTAAATCGACTATTAATACTGTTTGGCTATCAGCCAGTGTGAACTTCAGATCGACTGTTAACACATTGGCCTCCATTTCGTCTATGTAAATTCAATTCCTCAATTAAAACTCCCTGGTTTGCTGTGTATCAATAAATGTTTCCTATTCCCTAGATGTATATTAAAACTAACTGTCCTCTAGTTCATCTATGTAAATACGACCTGACTTTTAGCTCGACTATAAAAACTACCTGGTATTCGGCTTGTCTCCAAGGATTTGTGACCTTTAGCTCGTTTATAAAAAATTTGTTCTATTTTCTAGTTTTCAGTGGGACTATAAAGACTCCCTGGCCTTCCAATTCATCGTTTAACTCACTGGCCAATCAGGACCCCGGAGGGTCAAATTACAGGCACTTTGGTGCGAACATGCCTCAAAAGCATTCAAAATACTGAAAATATGCCGGACATTATATTATCTATGTATGCCTATGACAAAACATCGACATCCATACTAGTAGAAAATATTTTACAAAGATGTTTTCCACCCTACAAGATCCTGAAATGTAATATTACAGCCACTTCGTTGGGAAAAGGACGCTCAAACCATCACAATACCGTAAATAGGACGGGATATTTATATGGGGACTATGTAAAAATTGACTTACAGTGAGTGTAATAAGTATTTTGCCTCAATAAAAATTTGAAAAAATTCCAATATATACGCCTAAAGCCAGCAAACTAAAGATGTAAAATGAATTATGTGTGATAGAATATGTTTGTGGACATATTTAGATCGTATTTCTGCAAGAATCATTGCGATAGACCTATTGGTCTCGAAGATATCGGCCGAAATCTATAACAACCCAAAAATGTTTATCACAAAAAAGTATTTTGCTTTTTAATATTATTTTAGAAAAAATATTACATAAAACACGTTTGGTCCTTTTATAGTTGCAATTGCGGTTAACCACATACTATAAGAGGTTTGTCGACGATTCCAATACATCATGGCATTTTTTCGTGGGTATTTTCTCACATTTACATTCAATACATTATCCATCAGTATTTCATTTAATATTTGGTATTTTCTCGTCCTAATCTTAAGATAAGAGTATTAAACATAGTCATTGCGGCTTCAAAACATCCCAAATATGTTTAGAATAATAAAAAAGAGGGTTTGCAAAATATAACGCGAGGACAGAACCTTAAAAACTATTAAAACCAAAATCCGACAAACAAATTATTGAAAAACAATTCGCGAAACCCAATTTTTCTGACTTTGAAATTTGTATGGTCCAGTAATATTGATCTAGGAACCAATATATGCAATGGAAATACCAATAAGGAGGTCAGATTCAAACATATGAACAGTTCTAAAGCAATAGTAATAAAAAACAATACATGAATTTGGGAGAAAACATCATTATTCGTCAAATCCTATTGTCTTTTGAAAAACTGTGGTTGCTGGTGGCGAATACGCCATCTATATTTTACCTCCGATTAACACCATCAGTTGCGAATAAAATGCAGTAAGGAATAAACGGTTCGATCTATTTAGTTTCGAAATAAGATGTATTTCTATTGCCAGAAAACCGTCCATATTTTTGAATCTGACCTCCTTATTGCTATTTTCATAGTATATTTTGGTTCCTAGATCAGTAATAATGAACCATAAAGTTTTCGAAGTTAGAAAAATGGGGTTTCGCTATATTTTTTTAAATAATTTGTTTGTCGGATTTTGGTTTTAATAGTTTTTAAGGTCCTGTCCTCGCGATATATTTTGTAAAACCTCCTTTTTATTATTCTTAACATATTTGGGATGTTTTGAAGCCGCGACGACTATATTTAATACTCTGATTTTTAAATTTTGGACGAGAAATTACGAAATATTAAATGAAATATTGCTGGAGAATGTATTGAACGTAAATGTGAGAAAATACTCGCGAAAAAATGCCGTGGTTTATTGGAATCGTTGCCAAATCACTTATAGTATGTCGTTACCCGCAATGGTAACTATAAAAAGACCAAACGTGTTCTATGTTACAATTTTTTCTAAAATAATAATAAAAAGCAAAATACTTTTTTGTGATAAACATTTTTGGATTGTTATATATTTCGGCCGATATCTTCGAGATCAATAGGTCTTACGCTGTGATTCTTGCAGAAATACGATCTAAATATGTCCACAAACATACTCCATCATACATAATTCATTTTACATCTTTAGTTTGCTGGCTTTAGGCGTATATATTGGAATTTTTTCAAATTTTTATTGAGGCAAAATACTTATTACACTCACTGTATATCGAAAACTTTCTGTCTGCCTGTTTTTGTCATTTCTATCACTGTAAATTGTTTGCTTTGTTGTTTCAGTTCGAGAAATTTAAAAACTTGGCTACCTAAAATTAAGTGGATTTATTTTAGGTGTATGGAAATTCATATGGCGACTTTAAAAACCATGAACCTATATTTATACTTTTTTTAGAAGAATTTATTTACCAGAAATACGGAATGCCAAATTACAGCCACTTCGGTGGGTTTATGCGACCAAACCTACAAAATGGAGGAAATATATATATATATATATTTGGACCCTTATAGTGGGTATGTCAAAATATTGACTTTTATCACATTTTCTGCAAATATGTTTTCATTTTTCAATTGGTATTTGAATTAAGGCTATTAGGAGAGAAATTTTGTCTGTAAAATACCAAAAATTTACAATATATCAAAATGTGGACCAATATTGAAAAATTTCTCTGAAAATTTCTCTGAACAAAATGTCCACCAACCAAAGCAGTATGCCAAAGTACAACCACTTCGATTAGAATGTAATTAGACGGCACTTGTATATGGGGACTATGTCAAAACATATACCTAAATCTGCAAATATGTTTTTCATCCTCCTCGAAATTTATGAAATTAATATTGCTTTCACTCTTCACGTAATGAGCCCCAGTTTCTGAAAGGCTTTCAATATAGAAGACCAATTGGCGGATTCTCCCCTCATTAACTATAGAAGTTCAATGTAACTATAGGCGATGTACAGACGATATTCTAGCTATTGCCTCCCAGCAATGCATTCCTTCTGCAAAACTCCATAGTTCTTCATCCATCTACAGAATACACGCTCCCTAGTTTTGGAACCCGTTCGTAGGACCTCAAGATCTTAAAAATAAGTTTGCTATTACATTTCACGCTTTTAGAGGATTTTCAACTATATCAGGCCGATAAGATCTAGTACATCCTCATGAAAGAAGATCGATATAAGGTAGCCGAGCTATAGTCGACTTGTAGACAATATTCTGGTTATAAAAGACTCATATAACGTTTTCAGCTTTAGAAAGAAAATATAATTCCTTCCAGCGATAGAAAATCGATAGAAGATCTTCAAAATACTGTAATATAAAATCGTAAAATGGTTCCGCTTTAAATCCCCACCTTCTTCCTATCGGTAGCTTTTCATTGACTTTCTTTCAACTATAGAAGACCGATAGAATGGATTCTATCCTCATTAAACTACCACAGATCGATGTAAGGTCCTAAAGCTATAGGCGTCTTATAGACGATAATCGTTTTCAGCTTGAAAGGCCTCCAGTCATAAAATACAGATTTAATTGAAATAGAAGATCCATATAGGTTCCAGTTTAAAAACCCCGAAACACTGCCCTGGATCTCTTGATCCAGCCTGACAGTTGGTTTGGCACCCTGGGGAGCTTCGCGGGGATTGTGGTTTCGCCCCTCACCCAGGGGGAGAGTATGCCTTCTGCATGCTCTCCGATTGGTACAGCACTTCGGTGCTGGTGCGCTGGTGGGTGCATATCCGCCTGTGGCTCAGCCACTGTGAGGTAGGCCAAAACACTTCAAGATACTGTTACAGAAGGATACTGGTTTCATAAGATGTTTTTTTGGGCGGAGAAGACCGATTAAAGTTATTCTATCTCTGGAGGATCTCTATCATTCCCCATATTTATTAATGATGGTTATTTTACAATTATAGATTTTTCAGTTTCGTTGGAAAATAGAACTCGTAAAATGGACACGTTTAGACACCTTTCTTGAGGTGTTTTATGCATGAAAGTATTGTAAAATTTGTATAGAGCCTCAAAATTCATATATCGACGCCTCCGAACCATAGTATGCTAAGTCGACTTAGCATGTTTTAAAGTTCTTCAAGTTCTTTTAGATACTACGGTCCTTAATTTATATTCACTGAAATTTTGGTAATCATCGGCCAATCCAAACCAAAGTTATAAGCAAAAATGTACTTAGCATTGCACGTACGAGTAAAGAAACTTCCATACTTTGAAAGCTTCTACTGAAAAACTCACTTTTCAGACTTAGCATACTATGGTTCGGAGGCGTCGATATGTGGGTTACGACTTATATGTGGTGCCTATTTTCATTCTTGGGGTTATATTTAAAATAGCGAAAAAAAATATTTTATATGGAAAATGCTGTTATATGCGGCTATGACATAATTTGGACCTAAATACAATATTTTTTATCCTAGAAAAATGTCAAATTACGACAATTTCACTTGCAAAATATGGCTAGGACCTACAGAAAATATGGACATATATTGGAGGAGTTTTACCCTCAGAGAATCCGAAATGTTTTAATAAGGATAGGGACTTTAAATTGTCAGAAATATGTCTGTATATTGTCGCAATTTTAAAGTTTGAGAATCACTGTTGCCGTCACTTGATGCTACCACAATAAATCGGAGTTATTGAGCTTTTTTACTATATAGTTTATATGGACTTTCTTGATTAAGTGTAGGTAGACATTTAATAGCACCTTTATAAGTATCAAATATTTCGAAGTATTGCAAACGGAATGTCAAAATTTATATGTATAACCTCTGACTTATTTAGGAAGGCATAATGAAAAACTTCTGTGCATGGAAAGATCCAGCCAATACCTCTGAGAACGCAATGAAAATACATAGCTGCAAGTCTACAACTTTCCTCTAAAACACCTTATACCTTACCAAGATCCCTTTCTCCCACCCTCCCTTGCAACCCATCTCATTTTCTAAAATGTAAATTGATACGAAATGTTTTGTTTGGGCGCCAATGTTCTCATGCGTAAGATTAGAGCAGCGTATTTAGAGCAATGCGTACATGACAGATTATTGTTATCTGCCTCCGTCTGTCTGTTTCTCTGTCTGTCATGTTTTTTTTTTCTGCAAACATTCTACGGTACTGCCAGTCACAGACGCCCAAATACCTGCACTTTTCAACATTTTCTATTAATGGTTAACAAGGAACAGTGAAAGAAGAAGAACAAAAAATTATATATCGGTTAACTTGGTTATATGTATGGCATGAGTGTGTGTATGTGTGTTTGTATGTCCGTCCGTTTGTAGCTGCTGGTGCATGTTGCCCGGCCATCAACAAGATATGTATTTCTTTAGACTAAGCAACACCACTACAACAATTACTGCTGCTGGCTGACTGGCTGGTTGGTTGGTAATTCTCGTATTTGTGCTAAGTTAGAAACCGCAACGTTCAACGACCGTTGGACAAATGATTTCAGTTACGGCAAACGTCATGCAATAAAGCCATAAAAGCAAATATAAAACATCGAAGAGTAGTACAAGAGCCTTTTTTTGTCTTGGCCAGATGTTGGTATTTTCTGCTTTTGCTGCTGTTTGTCTGGCCTGGAAGTTTTTCATGTTTTTATTGTTGTTATTTTTGGTGGCATTACTTTTGTGTTGAGCTTGAGACGCGTCGGCTGCTGCTGCAACAGCAACAGCCAACTTACTCTTTGACGTTGGTTTTGTGGCCCATTACTGTTAGATGGTAGACAAGAATTTACAAACGACATCATCATCATCGTCGTCGTTGTTGTCATTTTCAGCGTCATCATGGCCATTATCATTGGCCGACTATCTACAAATATTATCATGAACATTGTCATAATGGTATTTGGGTGGGTGAAAATCTATTTGGAGAAAATGTTTGTAAGTACATATTATTATTACTATTGATCTAATTTTTGACAAGAAGCTCCGTACATATTATTACCAAATATGTCAAATAAATCAATTTGAAAGATCTGAAATGCCATTACAGTTTGATCTCATCTTGTGTTTGAGATTAAAAGTTTACCAAATTAAACTATGATTATGACAAATAATTTAAAACTGAAAACTGAGTCAAATTATTCACTTAACAGTGTTAACCGACATAACTTTAACCTTAAATCAAGTAAGGAAAATACCCAAGTCTTACGTGATTGACTATATAATACACTACACCACTTTGAGGAAGCCGTAGTAATAAGCATATATATACACTTCACAATCCAACAATTATTTAGAACAACTCGAAAGAAATATATATATATATATATATATATATATATCTTTATTTGAATGGAGATAAACGAAACTTAGTACGTCAATATGGTACTTCTGCAAAATTTCGTCGCAATAGGATATACGTTGGATATTAAGTGCAATATTGAACAAATTTTTACATAAGTTATAATGGACTTATTTCGAAACGCGGCAAAAGTTAATATAACTCTTAAAAATCGCATATATTGTCCGATTTCTATAAAATTTGGCGTACACAATAGTTTTGGTCCTAGGACTAACCCTATAGCAAATGGCGAAAATTGGTCCAGATTTAAATACAGCTTTCGCATATATTATCATTCGATATCTTATTATCTTATCAATTAATGCAAACATCCAAAACTATCCTTCAACAATAAATTCCGCATTTGATTAAAATTGGTTCGCATTTGTATATAGTTCCAATATTTTATTACTTTTTTTCTATTAGAGCTAATTTGGTTGAGCATGTGTCCAAGCTCCCCAAAATGTCGATTCCTTAAAAACTGAATCAATATTAATCATGTTTAATAGAAAGATTTGACACTTTATGAGAACCTGTAAAATCAAATTAGAGCGGATGCAGTTGAAAATTATTTCCAAACCCCTCTTAAATACTGAACAAAGGGGGGCCACCCGGGAACATGGGCCGCTGTTGATCATTTTTGGTAGAGAGATTTTCTACTCATTGAGAATTCAAAATAATAAATTGCTTATAAATTGGTGAACATACGCGTTCAGCTCCTCAAAATACCGATATTTGAGGTGTAGCGTTATTTGGGGCTTCCGTAACAGGTGGACTAATATTGATATTTTTTTATTTTTAGCAAGAAGATTTATTTTTAGCAGGAAGATTTAATACAATACCAAATTACAACCAATGAAATAGAAACCTGTGCCCAAAACCATTAAATACCGAATATTGAGGGGTACCGTTATAAGGGGGCTACCTTGAGACATAAGCCCGTGTGATAGCCAATGTAGTACAACAAAGAGACTAATAATTATCCGATGGAGACTAAAATTACCAAATTGAGTCCGAAGTAACGTGTGCTAAGTTTTGTTGAAATCGGTTCAGATTTAGACATAGCTCCCACATATATTTTCGTCCGATTTTGTGTAAATGGTGCATTAAAGCCCCTTATTTCCTTCGATTTGCACGAAAGTTTGCATAGCGTACTGAATTGAGTCTAGAGTTGTGGTGTGTTAAGTTTCGTGTAAATTGGTTCAGATTTAGACATAGCTCCCACTTATATTTTCGTCCATTTTTATGTAAATGGTGCATTAAAGCATCTATATTTCTTTCGAATTGCACGACATTGTGCATAGCGTACCTAATTGAGTCTAGAGTGATGTGTGTTAAGTTTCATGAAAATCGGTTCAGATTTCGATAGCGCTCCAATATACAGTTCAACCGATTTTATGTAAATGTTGCAATAAAGATATTAAATATTTCTCCGATAGCGATAGAACTTTGCACAGGGTACATTCCCACCCAGTGAGAAACAAAAATACCTAATTATAGCTGATTGGTTAAAAAATAAAAAATAAACTTAAAATACCGAAAAAATTGGCCGATATATCTCATGTTCAATATCAATCATCCCAGAAGTAACATTAATATAAGTTCAGAATTTCTATCTTCAATATTGCGAGCTTAAGTTCTTTACAGGAGTGTAGTTACGTCCGTTTGAATTTCTTGAATAAGATTGCTGTTTTTGACTTTAGATGTCTAAAATTTTGTGTGAACATGTAGTTTGATTAGACGAGCAATAATTAAACAAAAAGTCAATTTTGAATTTTTCTGTAGTTACGTCCGTATGCATTTATGATGACGATATGGACCAATGATCAACATGGATACTGTGAGCCAAAAATGCTAATTTCTCAAAATCTGATAAGACGCTCACCGAATATTTTTGCAAGTTGGTAAATATATTTTTTGTAGATATTAATAAAAGAGTAAGAAATGATCACTCGGTAGACAATGAATTATAGATTATGTCACAGGATGGTGAGCCCAAAAAAATTAGACAGGATTCGAAATCGAAATAATAATCTCAAATCTGATCATATTTTTTTTTTTTTTGAAAAATATATCGAATATAAAAAATATAACGCTTATTTGGGTTTATTCAAATTTGTGGGAAAATTTTCCAGTGCCATGAATTGTATTTCCATTGAGTTATTTATAGAAGTAACAGGGGCGGAGATTTAAGATTCTAAGAAATTCGGAAACATTATAAGAGAGAGAGAGAGCGAGAGTTATTAATTATAATTTTTTTTTTGAAATAGAATGCTTTATGTTTATGCTAATGATTAAGCGATTGGTATAACCATTACCATTGAAAAGTTGACAACAAATCGGACATTTAAACAATTTTCCGGAGAAGTTACCAGAAGAGGTGGATCAATGGGCGTCATCTTCATAAATTTATCAAACATTATAAAGTATAAGGATACTCTATTTATAGTTTTTTATGTTTACCAACTTTCGTGAAATTTAACAGACGAGTAAGACTGATATTCCGGAAAAAAATATCACAAAAAATTATATCTTTTTGGTGAAATCGATTTTCAGGTGAAGGTACTAGAATGTTCAAATGGATAGGTTCCATTTTTAGACTTAGTTTAAACTTCATAACATTTTAAATGTTTGCTAATTTCTACGAAATTAGATTTGTTGAAAACACGATGTTCACAGTGTGGATCAAACCAGTTCATACAATAATTATATATAATAATATTTTTTCCTTCATATTTCAACTTGATCTAGGTTTGGTACATATACATAAAATGTTGGTGGAGTTATCAAAATGTCCTATATTTTTAAATAACAGTGCGCTCTAATTAGACTAGGGTTTGACACACATATTTAACACAGTTAACGCCAGAGATTTTTTCTTCAAAATTACAAATGTCTATTTTGAACTTTAATATTTAGTTTTTAAATAATTATTTTTGAATACAATTTAGTTTTGAATACATGAATCTAGGAGAGTATAGAACGAGATAAAATAGTAAAAATTAAATAATTTATAGAAATTTATTATTTGCTAGCAGTGTTTTTTTCATTTTTGATGATCAAGTCTAAAGAGGAAGAGTTTTGAGGGCATAAAAATACACTTTTCATATTCCAAACTAGGCGTTCCGACTGAAAGTCTTTCTTACCTTAGCCTTTGGTAAAATACAGATTTTTTAAAAAATAAATTTAGGGAGTTTTAATGAAATTAAAAAAAAAACAACTCAAAATGGGATTTATTTAATTCTGTGTAGAGGATATTTTTTAAATCTCTTGCTAAAATATTCAAACTTCTACTGAAATATTGAAATACAAACGTAACCAACATATGGAGATAAATAAAAAACATGGGTCTATTACACTTATTTATAAGTACCAAACATTCTAGGGTAAAATTGTCTTATCTAGTTTTATGCAAAATTTTCGCAAAAGGTTAGTGTTCTGAAATTTACACTGATCGAGAAAGTAAGTAATTAGTGGTATTTTGTGGCATATATTTCAAAACATAATACCCTTACCACATAGTTGTGTAGGGTATAAAAAGTCGATAGTGAGTATGGATAAGAAAAATTGTTGTGGGCCACAAGCATAACCACATGAATTGACTCTTACTGATGTATTGAAATGATGTTATTTTGGGACTAAAATTAAGCTATTGTGACATTGAAAATGTAAAAAAACATACCTTGTGATCTTTCAAAATAAACTTTTCTTCATGCCAACATTACTCCATGTTGCTATTTGTAAGATTTTTTCATTAGTTTGCAAAATTGTATGTGTTTTGTCACTCTTAAATTATCTTTAATCCTGATTCTCACTTCTTGTCATGACAAATTGTAATTTTTGCTCTTGACAACAAAATTCTGAATATTTAATTTTTGTAAAAAATAATAAATATCAAATAAAATTAAATGAAATTTGTTTTCATTCCATTTCATTTTATTTTCAAACAATCTAATAAAATATTCTTTAGACTCACATTATCAGCATCAATCAGGATTTCAATAGCATTCGTATTGCAGTTTTCAAAATTGATAATAGTTTTTGTAGCAGGCACTTTTCTTTAGCTCCGATATGATTATATAGACACGTTTTTGACTTTCACAGGATAACGATTTTGTTTTGAAAATCCTCAATATTTACACCGATTTCTTAACACACAAATTCGAATATAATTTCTTTATTTTTTCCTCTTTATTGTTACTATATTTCTTTTCACTGCACTTGACAACAGAAGGCTTGTTCTAAGTCGGTGTTATCAGTTCGGTAACAATATGATTTCTGTTTATGAGATTTCAAACATGACACGGTGTCTTGACCGGGGTTTCTTATCAATTGTCATTGTAGCAGCAGCAGCAGCAAACCCTTAGACGCTCACACCAAACAAAATAAAACCGCAAACGTTTTTGTTGTGTCGTTTACATCTTCGAATTTTCACACAGCTCAATCACTTGATATTTTTCGCAAATTGTTTACAATAATCCATACTAGTATATTTAATTTGTGTTTTTCTTTAATTTTAGAATCTTTTCCACGCGCAATCTTTTCAAACTCTTTAGTTTTCTTTCTCGGCTTCCAAAAATGATTTTAATTTTTGTAATTTTTAATTTTTTTTTTGCTATTTGTCAAATAAAAAAACTAACAATTCGGCACAAGGCAAGGCTAACTGGTTGTTAGCCATAGCTATTAGACAAGTTATTTTTTGAACCGTTCCTTGTGAAAGTTCCGTTTTAACTGAATCGATTGCATGCCAGACTACAACTTGAAGCAACTCAACGAGAAATGTCTACATTGCAATTTTCTTTGGTCTTTGGGCCGTTTTCACCAAAAAATGCCCGAGCACCGTTGCTTGTCTGTGTCTGCTGTCTCGTGTGCTGCCGGTAACAACGATGCAACATCGTTATTGTCATCGCTGTCGTCGTCGTGGCCGAAGTCATAGCTGCCGTCACAGTTATCGCAAAAACTCATTGCAGCATTTTTTGGGCTGGCAGAAACCGGGTGTCAGAATGAGCCTCACAAAACCTGCAGCAGCAGCAGAGTCAGCGGTGGCACGGACATCAGTGGCAGCAACAGCAATTCCATTCAATGCATTTTCTGTTTTCATTCTACAAAAAGGCACATCAAGAGAATGAGCGTTTCTGTATGGTAGTTATTTTGGGGTGACCAGATGTTTGTTATACATATGTAGGAAATTAATGCGGTGCATTATAGAAGTGTTTAGAGATCCAGATATGGATGTCATGTGTGATGGCAGAAGCTGGGAAACTGAACACTATTGGCCAATAAAAATAATGTGCAGCTGGAAGCCGTCAAAACTAATCCTATGAACGTAATTCTAGATATCCAGCCACTGGACTCATGGGCATGGTTGAAAGTTTTGATTTCTCACGTCTTTATTGGTCTTAGAGCCACCTTTAGGTATACCGATCGTTTGTCCATTATAGTTTGTAAAGACTATACAGGCCAGAGTTATGGACCAATCTTCACGAAATTGCATGTAAGACCGGTTCTGGCCAATAGAAACCCCCAAATTTTACATGGAAAAGGGGATCGGTGGGAGTTACAGTTAACTATTCACAGGTGTCTACGTATTCAGATATTATTTAGTAACCCATTACCACACTAGACGGGGGAATATCGCTTTCCATGAAGTTCTAGTTATGGCCTATAATTTTGGTGATGATCAGATAATAATTTTGGAATGAAATGGGCGGAAAACTTAATTTATGTTGTGTTTTTTCGATCTATAGGCCACAATTATTAGCCGACCATAAGGGAATCTGGACAAGTAATTAAAAAAGCTGTACTGAATATTAGCAATATTCGTAAAATCTGTCAGTGTAAGGAAGAGATGCTGCTGACCTCTAATCGGACAAGAAGATCCACATATCACGAAATATTCCCCAGAATCGGTGTAAAAAAATTAGTGTGGAGAATCCCCGTCCTCTTATACTATTCCTCTCACTGGTTTAAATTCTCACTTTTCTATAATAATAATTTTCGTTCTCTAGAACACGGGGAAATTTTTCCCTTTAGCATCCGGGAAAATGGAAAGCAAATTCTTGAAAAAAAATCTGACCTATAAAATATTTTTTTAACTAAAAGTGTGAATTTGTCCTTTAAACATTTTTATTCTCTGGACCCTAAAAAATATTCTTTAAAAAATCCACGTCCTGGCTAGACCATGAAAAAATATGTTTTAATAAATCTACGCATATATAAAGCCTGGATAAAATAATATTAAAGCAGTAAGGAATGTAGTAAAGTCGGACGGGACTTAACTAAAAGTGTGAATTTGAACATTTTTATTCCCTGGACCCTAAAAAATATTCTTTAAAAAATCCACGTCCTGGTTAGACCATGAACATTTTTTTTTTAATAAATCTACGCATATATAAACCCTGGATAAAATAATATTAAAGCAGTAAGGAATGTAGTAAAGTCGGACGTGACTGACTATATGATACAGATGAATCCTAACAGACTTCGCATTTGGATACATAAAGCTGTCATTCTGCAACCTATACTAAATTTTTCATTTGGTCAGATATAGAGTTGCTTGCTACAATCGGACAAAATTATGTAAATCAATTTAAAACAACTATCAATCGGACACCCGTTGATCTAAATCTGAACCGATTTCAATAAAACTTGTCACACGTTATTTTATAGTATCTTCAGTACCCGTGCAAAATGTTGTGCCAATCAGACCCACCTGGGGAGTTTGGTGTAGAAATTATATCTAACTTCTGAGTTATACTAGCATCAGTGTGCAAAATTTTGTGGCAAACGGACAAACTTTGGGTCTTTAATGCAGAATTTACATAAAATCGGAAGAAAATGTAAATAGGAGCAATGTCTAAATCTGAACCGAAACTTAGCACACATCACTCTAGACTTAATTCAGTGCTCTATGCCAAATTTTATGCAATTCGAAAGATACATAGGGACTTTGGTACACCATCAAAATTAAATCGGACGAAAATATATATGGGAGCTATATCTATATCTGATTTTGCTTAACACACATTTCAAGACTTTATTCAGTACTCTATGCCACATGTACATAAGGCGAAAGAAATTATATATGGGAGCTATATCTAAATCAGAAATCTGAACCGATTTTCTTCAATTTCGAATGATATATAGGGATAGTCCTATATATGGGCTTCAAATAAGGGATGTGTGCCAGATTTCATCCAAAGCGGATCATAAATGCGACCTGTACTTTGTTTACAATTTAACATCTATATACGGGCAGACGGACGGACGTACATGCATAAATCGACTCAGAAAGTGATTCTATGCATATTCTCAAAAGGAACCATGTGTCTATCTCGTTTCTTTTTGCCTGTTACAAACATATGCATAAAGCCATAATACCCTATATCACAGTGTGCTGAAAGGTATAAAAACTCCACGCCTATTTGAGACCTCAAAATTGTTTTTTTATAATCTACGCCGATTGGAGATCCTGAAAATAGTCTTCCGCTAAAGTTTCGAGCATTTCGTGTTGGACTCTATTACTTTAAGTTTCTTACAACCTTATCCGATACTGCTCTCAATCTCAGACCGTTTCTGTTATAATAAAATTAAAGTCCAAAGGAATCGAGATACAACCACATCTTTTAAAGTAATATAGTTTTTCCATTCATAGAAGAACATTTAAAATTCTATTCTATCTGGCAACCCCAAAAACAATCGTACAACATACAACTAAAACTAAGTAAAGAAAATACCGATGCTGATTCATGTTGACTGCAGAGAACCGCAGACAGGCAGAACGCCAACGTCTACACTAACAGCACTGAGACACCTCACCAAGCATACCATACCACATCTACCATTTCTTTTGTGTACAAAAATTTGTTCTGTTAAAAAAGAAGTCAAAATCAAATCTATGCTCATAAAAGAATGTTGCACCGAACGAAACAACAGCAAGAACAACAACCAACAAAAAAACACTATAGTGTGGAAGAACAAGAGGCATTCGCAATCGTTCGTTCGTAAAAAGGTCCGTTAGCGCACAGTCTGGCGAGTATTGCTGACGCCGTCACTGCCGTGTAAAACATACAGGCGAACACACACAGCCGAATCCCAACGAACCAGTGCAAGGCCAAGCACCGCAATATGCGTCGGCGCCTTAACACCATCGTAACTTAACAATACCGATGCCGATACCAACCAAAGCAAACGATTGTATGTAAGTATTGTATGAATAATACCGTTCGGTTTTTTTGGTGTCTGTGGCACGGTGCCTGTGCATGTACCGTGTGTGTTTGTGTGTGCGAGTGTCTGCAAATATTCCGTGAGTGTGGCTGGTGTTCTACAATACACTCTCGTATCAGTCACTGGAACAATAAACTTTTGCCAGTCACACCAAACATTATCGCATCGCATGCCGACAACAGACGAACGCCAAGCTTCGCTGACGACGTCTGCATCGAAGCCTGCCATGCTGTTGACGCAGTCCAAAGCCCGCTGCCTCGGCTGGTTTCAACTTTCTTCATCATGCAGCAGACAACCTCAAACCATCGGTTTGCCTTAACATTCCACTCATTCCGAACAACTTCGTAGGCTGTTGTTTTATAACACGCGCGCGTACTAAATTCTTGACATCTCTTGATTTTCTGGGGTTGTGCTCTTAACGAGGAAAATGTTCTCTCGAGAGATTGTAAGTTTCTCTCACATCTCTGAGCTATGGTTCGAAGCTCTCCTTAATGTTATTTTTAGAAGTCATGCGCCAAACTTAAGAATGCCTTCTGTGTGTGGTCTCCCTTTTGACACTGCCGTTATGCAAACTCAGACACACACACACTCACATAGCCAGTCATCGGCCGAACTCTGATGTCGTTTATAGTCTGGGTTTATGCCAATCTAACCGAAGCCATGTACATACCCGCACCATACCGCTACCAACCTTATCAATGACACCACTGTGACCACACTCATCGTCGTCTTCGTTGTCGTCATCGTTATGATGTGAACTAGACGAACACGCTGTGTGTGTGCATACACGATTACCGAGGAATTCCCCGAAATCAAGCGCCGTTTGTTAGACTTTGGACCGCATTTAATTGTTGGAGGTAGTTGTTGTTGCGTTCGTTGTTGTTGTTTCATATTACGCAGCAACAGAATTCATTGTTGTGGCGTTGTTGTTATAGCTGGTCTTTTTTTGTGGGGTTTCCATTGCTACTATGTATGTCGGTAGATGTGATTTGGCTTTTGCCATTCGGATGTGCTCTTAATTTCAGGCTAAAACTCATGAGCACATATTTTTTTTTCGAACTGACTCTCTTCTCTTTTTTGGTTTCGGCATCAATTACGAATTAATGGTTGTTGGTCGATGGCTTTGCTTCGTACATTTTGTGCTGTCTTTTTTGTTCAAACTGACTGACGC
>NW_026877647.1:0-22410 GCF_032173495.1 Musca vetustissima
ATATATAAAAATCAATTTCTGTTTGTTTGTTTGATCAGTGTTCCCTATAGACTCCTAAACTACTGAACGGATTCTCATGAAATTTTCACAGTCGATTTTTGAGTACATTTGTGGTAACATAGGGTACTTAATTTGTTGATGGGGGCAGGGGAAGCAGTAGCCCCCATACAAATTGCCCCTTTTTTAGATCAGAATTAGCCATTATAGCAAAGAATTGGAATTGGCAATTATAGCAAAATGTTTGTAAATATACAAACCACAGATGTTTACTAAGTTCACAAACCACCATTATGTAGGTGTTGCCAATTCACAATTTGTTTTTATGAAAATGATAAAGGTGGAAATATCTGAATCAAAAAAGTGATACTGATGACAGAATTCATACAAATCGAGTACGAAGTGATTTAAATAATGTGGACTGTATACACAAATTAGTACTGTACACATTACTGATGACGGAATTCGTACAATTGGAGTACGAAGCGATTTAAATAATTTGTACTGTATACACAAATTAGTACAGTGGTTCAAGGTATTATGGCTTTGTACATATGTTTGTAACAGGCAAAAGAAATCGAGATAGACCCATGGTTCCTTTTGAGAATAAGCATGGAATAACTTGGAATAAGCATGTCCGTCCGTCTGTTGATGTTAAATTGTAAACTTAGTACAAGTAGCATTTATAATCCGATTTGGATGAAGTTTGGTTCAGCTCATTTATTTGGCCAAGGACCCTATTGAAATTGGTGAAAATCGGTTCAGATTTAGATATAGCTCCCATATAAAGTTTTAGGTAATTGGTACACCAAAGTCGCTATATATCATTCGATTTGCATGAATTTTCGAAAGTGTTCTGAATTAAGTCTAGAATGATGTGTGCTAATTTTCGAGAAAATCGATTCAGATTTATATAGATTTTGGCATAGCGTACTGAATTAAGTCAAGAATGATGTGTGCTAAGTTTCGTGAAAATCGATTCAGATTTATATAGATTTTGGCATAGCGTACTGAATTAAGTCTAGAATGATGTGTGCTAAGTTTCGTGAAAATCGAAAGTCCCTGAAAATCATTCGATTTGCACGAATTTTGGCATAGCGTACTGAATTAAGTCTAGAATGATTGTGCTAAGTTTCATGAAAATCGGTTCAGAATTAGATATAGCTCACATATATAGTTTCGACCGATTTTAGGTAATTGGTACACCAAAGTCGCTATATATCATTCGATTTGCATGAATTTTGGCATATCGTATTCAATTAAGACCAGAATGATTTGTGCTAAGTTTCGTGAAAATCGGTTCAGATTTAGATATAGCTCCGATATATATTTTCGTCCGATTTTATGTAAGTGGTGCACTAAAGCCTCTATATAAACGATTTGCACGAATTTTGGCATAGCGTACTGAATTAAGTCTAGAATTGTATAGCAAAGTTTCCTGAAAATCTGTTCAGATTTAGATGTAGCTTCCATATATTTGTTCGTCCGATATAAATTAATCTCTGGTAAATTCCCTTGAATTCGGTTCATGTTAATTGTACACCAAGTAATCAATGGATGTCTGATTGAGATTAAATTTGAAACCGTGCACAAAATAGCGTGTGTCAAGTTTCCTTTCAATCGACTTACACAATATAAGCATAGGTTGCAGAATGACATGTGTAGGGATTGATGTTAGTCGGTTTAGATATAGATAAATTTCACATATTAAGTTCGTTCAATTTCATGTCAATGTTCCTTCAAAATAGCGACGTCTGTTATGATACATATTTAGAATATACCCAAAGTGGTGAAGGGTATCATATAGTCGGCCCAGTCCGAATTTACTGCTTTCCTTACTGTTTTTTCAGTTTGTGAAAACATGTTTACTTTGGAAAAAATGTTATTTGGCTTAAAAAACACCGAAGTGGATAGTGTGAATTTTAATTATAAATCGTTTGATCATCTAGAAGACACGTTAAAAGTCGGAGACTGGGATATGATAAATTTAGATACATCTTTAACTTTTATTCGGTGATCCTATTACTGCTTTTCAATGGATACTTCTACATTGATGGAAGATAACAAAAACATCCATCTAAGTCGTTCTGTCCATTATTTTAATGTCAGTTTTTTCAAAACAGAAGCTTTGGGTTTTGTTCTAGTAATCATAATCCCTCATCCTTCAAAATATTCCTAGATCAGTGCAAAATTATTGTTGTACATCAACTGTTTTAGTGGGGAAAGTTTGGAACACTTTGCGTAGAATTTTTGCATCTAATTTATATTTAACGCAACGTGTAAAGTTAGCACTGGCAAATGCTCTTATATGGATTTGGAGCAGGCATGCTCACCCATATACGCTACCGTAACTGAGGGTCAATGGGTAAACACATTTTCTCTTTCTTTCTCTTTACGTCAGTCGTTTTTAATGGTGAATTCTCAGTTACGCTCGCACACACTTGCTCTCAATTTAATTTTGCCCAACACTGACTTGGAGTGTATTCGGGATCCATTGATTTGCATGTTAATAAGCTAAAGCGAATTATTAATACCATAACACGCTTTATTTATAATTACGTAGTGACAATCACATGTCGGAATATGTTACTCGCTTTCTTGGATGTTCTTTTGAAAGATTTATTCACTATATATATTACCGTGGACCCTTAAGGATGTTATTATTATATTTTGATACCTCGAATTTGGAATAATTGCGCGATGTTGGAATGCACTGCCACTTGAGTTACGGTTTGTTTCTCATAGCAATAATGCTATAGGTTTAAAAATTCTAAGTCAGTTACACATTCCATCGTAAAAATTACTATATTATGGATTTACTTTTTTGGGCGTTTGGCAGGGGCAGCGAAGTGCCACGGGTCCAGCTAGTATATATATGTATATATATATACTAGCAGACCCGGCAAACGTTGTTTTGCCTTATCAGAATTGTATCAATATAGGATTTGTAAAAATTAACGAATTCATGGGAATATGTTTCAGAAACTCCCTATATACCCTTCGATTTGCACGAAATTTGGCACAGGGCACATAATTGAGTGTAGAATAATGTGTGCTAAGTTTCGTGAAAATCGGTTCAGATTTAGATATAGCTTTTACATATATTTTCGAACAATTTAATGTAAATGGTGCACCAAAGTCCCTATAAATTTCCTTATTGGCAAAACGTTCTGAATTAAGTCTAGAATGATTTGTATTAAGTTTTGGAAAAAATGTACCCATTATCCTCTTGTATATACCCATAGTAGTCCAGCCATTCCTTCATAATATATTTTTCAAGGTTTTCGCGAATTTTTCTCAAAATTTACTTTCTTAGAAATATTCCCACTTTAGTTTCAAGCACCCAATCTGTAATCGGGCAAAACACAAAGGAGCTATATAGCGCGCCAAGTGTCGGACGAACGCCCCATAGAGCATATACATAAAGTTTGATCAACATCGTTGCAGTAGTTCTTGTGTTGCGGCGCAAAAACGCAAAAAACTAAATATTGCGCCATCTGTCGGATGAACTTCAAACCCCATAGAGCCTGTACATACAATTTGGCCGAAATCGGTGCAGTAATTTTTGAGTTTAGCGATCACGAACATACACGTAATTATTATATATATAGAGATGTGAGCTATATCTAAATCTAAAACGATTTTCAGAAACTTAACACACATCATTCTAGAATTAATTCAGTACGCTGTGCAAAATTTCGTTCAAATCAAAATATGTTTTACATTAAATCTGACGAAAATATATACGGGAGCTATATCTAAATGTGAACCGATTTGTATGAAACTTAACATACATCATTCTATACTTAATATAGTGTACTATGCCACAAAATATCTCAATTTTAGATGTAGCGTTATATATGGGATTCCCTAAGAAGTGAACCAATATTCATAATTTGTTGTAGGAAGGTTTGCCACCCTATGAGAACCTCAAAAATAAAATTAGAGCCATTTCGGCTAGAAAACGTGCCCAAAACTCCCAAAATAATAGTAGTGAATAGTGGGGTTGCCATGGAGGCTAAAAGGAAATATGGGCCAATGTTGAAATTTTTTATTAATGCCATTCTTACTCAATGATAATTCAAAATAGGAAATTGCTCACAAATTAGTTGAAACACGTACTCAATCTCCCTAAAATTCCGATATAATGGGGCTTTCTTAAAAGGTAGACCAGTAATGATTATTTTTAGAAGGAAGATTTACTACCACATTTTCTACTACCCAAAATAACAAATTACAACCAATTAGGTAGAAAGAAACATGTTCCCAAAACCATCAAAATAACGAGTATTTCGTATTATGGGTGCTTTTCCTGATTTATGGGCTACTATTGATCATTTGTCGTTGGCTGATGTGATAGCCGAAGTGAGCAGTGTTGCCAAAACTTTGTTGAGGAAAAATGCTAGATTTTGTTGAAAAAAATGCTAGAAAGTGCTAAAAATTTTAAAAAAGTGCCAGAAAAAAGTGCTAAAAAATTATAGAACAAAATTGTTGATATTTAATAATGAGATATTCATCAGAGACCCCATTGTCGATGTCTTCAGTAGTGCGACCGTCCGATTGAGGTCGCAATATTGAAGACAGGGCTTTGGAATTTTGCACATACATTGCTACTACTCCTATTAGATTTGGTATTGGCATGATATTGTATACCCAAAAAGGACCGATATATTCCATTTGGGCACATTTTTCAACCTAAATTGCAGTAATTTTTTATTTTGGGCTCTTCATGGATAGATAGTCTTCTTAGTAAAAATTATCAATATTGGTCCACTTTTAATGGTAGTCCTCATAAACACGTTTTACAATCGCATTGGCTATAATTTGATAGTTAAATTCTCGTTGAGTAAAAAATCTCCTTATCAAAAATTTATTAATATGGGTTCATATTTATAGGTAGCGTCCAGAGAGCGGTACCCCTCATTATCCGACATTTTTTGGGACGTCGGGCACGCAACAAAATTGCTACTAAAATATAAATACTAAAAATGTCCAAATTTGGTTAAGGTAAGTAACTGTAATTTCACATTGCGTACAAATATTCCGTCCCATTTGCGTACTTTTAAGGATTTATAATCACTTTTCCAACAGCGACTTTTATTTAACAAATATAAGTTTGCCGAAATTTTTCTATTTTGGTCCCTATTCTGACATAATCCTAATATAAAAGGATGCGCTCGCATTTTCGGTACTCTAAAGTGGTTATAACTTGGCATTCGGGATTCCCAGTGAATAAAAACTTATTTTCAGAAAGTTTCAACATAATTCATGTTCATGATTTTTACATCGCTCTCATACAATGGGCCGCTTAATTTGGTTTTCCATTTTCCCAAAAAAGCAATCTACTAGCAGACAATGTCATAGTCACCACATGATCAGGTACCATTTTTTAAGAAATTTGGAATGCACGGCACATGCTAGATAGCATTGGGAAATCAAATTCACCGCGTGAAACACAGGGAAAATTCAATGCGTCAATATGAAATCGAAAAACGGGAAAATTTTTTGGATTGAAAACTAAATTGTTAGGAATTCCTAAAAAATAAAAAAAATGCTAAAAAAAGTGCTAGGTGCTAGATCACTATTTTTAGTGCTAAGCGAGTTTAAAAAGTGCTAAATCTAGCACTAAAAGTGCTAAATTGGCAACACTGGAAGTGAGTCCAAAATACTAATCGAACAATTGAATCCAAAGATTGCGAGAATCCAACAACAATCCAATCCAACAATCCTAGAAAGTAGTAAAGTCGGGCTGGGCCGACTATAAAATACCCTTCACTATTTTGGGTATATTCCTACCTTCGAGGGAAATTAGACGGATTTAAATATTTGACTTTATCTATAAGTGAACCGACTAACATCAATCCATACACATATCTTTCTACAACCTATGCTAAATTTCACTGCATTCTGTCAGGTTTAGAGTCGAGGGACAAATTTTTGTAAATCGATTTATAGCACACTTGGTACTCATTCAAAATTTAATCTCAATCAGACACCCGTTCGAAATATG
Source organism: Musca vetustissima (assembly GCF_032173495.1). Taxonomy (NCBI): domain Eukaryota; kingdom Metazoa; phylum Arthropoda; class Insecta; order Diptera; family Muscidae; genus Musca; species Musca vetustissima. The sequence goes on from NW_026877647.1 coordinate 6,008, forward strand.
AATGGAAGCTATGTCTGCATCTACACCAATTTCAAGGAAAACCAGTAAGAAAAGTAGTAAAGTCGGACTGGGCCGACTATATGATACCCTTCACCACATATGTATCTTTACAGATGTCGTCTTTTTGAAGGAACATTGACATGAAATTGAACGAACTTAAAAATGCGATCTTTATATAAAAGTAAACCGACTAACATCAATCCTTACACATGCCATTCTGCAATCTATTCCATACTTTGTAAATAGACTTTAAGCAAACTTCACTGTTTATGCTTCACTGTTTAAAATGTAATATCAATCAAGCACTCATTGATTATTTGGTTTACAATCAACATAAATAGGTCGAAATTATATATGGTGGCTATTCTATATCTATATCTAAACCAATTTCAAGAAAACTTGACACACGAAAGGTTATAGTAACTTCAGTACATTGTACAAAATTGTGGCCGACCCGCCAATCTTTGGTTCTTTAGTGCACAATTTACATTAAATCGGACGAAAATATATATTGGAGCTATATCTAAATCTGAACTGATTTTAACACATCATTCTGGATCCAATTCAGTACCCTATGGCAACCTTCGTGCAAATCGAAAGATATATAGGGACTTTGGAGACCCATTTACCTTAAATCGGACGAAAATATATATGGGAGCTATATATAAATCTGAACCGATTTCCTCGAAACTTGGCACACGTCATTTTTGACCTAATTCAGTACTTTATGTCAAACTTCGTGCAAATCGAAAGATATATAGGGACTTTGGAGACCGATCTATTCTATATCTTAAATCGGACGAAAATATTTATGGAAGCTATATCTAAATCTGGACCGTTTTTTACGAAACTTAGCACACATTATTCTGGACCTAATTCAGTATTCTATGCCAAGCTTCGTGCAAATCGAATGATATATAAGGACTTTGGTGCACCATTTACCTCAAATTCGACGAAACTATATATGGGAGCTATATCTAAGTCTGAACCGATTTTCACGAAACTTGGCACACATCATTCTGCACCTAATTCAGTGCACTGTGCCAAATTGCATGCAAATCGAATGATATGTAGAGACTTTGGTGCACCATTTACCTCAAATCGGACGAAACTATATATGGGAGCTATATCTAAATCTGAACCGATTTTCTCGAAACTTGGCACACATCATTCTGTGCCAAATTTCGTGCAAATCGAGAGATATAGAGGGACTTTGGTGCCCCATTTACCTTAAATCAGACGAAAATATATATGGGAGCTATATCTAAATCTGAACCGATTTTTCCCAATTTCAATAGGGTTCGTCCTTGGGCCAAATAAGTGACTTGTGCCAAATTTCATCCAAATCGGGTCATAAATGCGACCTGTACTTTGTTTACAATATAACATCTACAGATGGAGGGACGGACATGCATAAATCGACTCAGAAAGTTATTCTATGCATATTCTCAAAAGGAACCATGTGTCTATCTCGTTTCCTTTTGCCTGTTACAAACATATACACAACGACATAATACCCTGTACCACAGTGAGGTGAAGGGTATAAAAAAAACATTCTAGTCTCAATGTGATTCGTTGAGCAACATTTTGTACGCAAATATATAAATGAACCGATTTCAACGAACTTGCTAGAGATTAATTTATATTAGTTACAGTAAGTTGTACAAAATTGTGTACCAATCGGACAAACTTTGGATCTTTAGTGCACAATTTATTTAAAATTGTGCACGAATTTCACGAAAATTAGCATACGTGATGCTGGACTTTGATTCAGTACGCTATGCCCAATTTCGTGGAAATCTGAACCGTATTTCAATAGGGTCCGTCCTTGTGTCAAATTTCATCCAATTCGAATCATAAATGCGACCTATATTTGGGATTTAGCTTTAGATGGGTCTACCCCCTAAAAAAATGATCAAAAGTGATCATTTTTAGTGGGAAAATTTTCTAAATTTTGAAAATTCAGATATTCAAATTCCATGAGCTAAGAGCTTCACAATACCGAATATTAAGGTATAATTATATGGGAACTACCATTAAAAGTGTTTTTAGTTAGAACATTTCGCATCCAGTGAGAGACCAATACACCAGACTACATCTGCTTACTTTGAAAAACTTGTCAAAAATATTCAAAATATCGAATATGGGGGTACTAGGGTAGAATTTTTAATACCAACGATCCTCAGAGTAGTAGCAAAGTATGTTCAAAATTTTCAAAGTGCTATCTTAAATATTGAGAGCTTTGTCGTCATTTTGTCTGTTGAAATGGTCGGACAGACAGACGGATATGACTTCATTGACATAGAATTTTATTAGGATCAAGAATATATATACCTTATGGAATCTCCAACGAATCTTTCGACGTGCTGCAAAAGGAATTACAAATTTAATATACACTCCGCTTTTGTAGGGGAGGTTACAAAAATTTGCAATATTGCCCATATGTGGTCTACGGCTCATATTTGCGGACGAATTAAAGCTAGATGGAAATGATTTTATATAAATCAACTCAGATTTATATATGGCTGCAATATATAATATCATTCGATTACATAGAAAAAGTATAGCTACGTGTATTCAGAAGTCGGAATGGATGGTATAAATCACATGCCGAAAATTGTATTTATTTTGAATGTTAGTCCTCTTCAATTCTCAACTAAACCTTACGCAAATAAACATGTGCACACGAATGCAATCCGCCTGTTAGCAAACAACTATGGTAGCAATTAAAACAGTCACATTTGTTGCGCGTAACAATAAAAGGAAATGATTTTCCTAACAATGGCTTCAAATTAAAAGAGAGACGCAATACGATAAAACAACAAAAAACACAAATTCTCAACTATTTTCTCGTCACAGTACCGAGTATAAAGCAAAACAAACGAACAAACAGAAAACGTACGAATAAATCAGCAACAACATTGCGAATTCCTTCCGGTTGAAGCCCTTAAGTCATCCTGCAACTAAGCTGTATGCTTTGTCATCTTTGTCGTTGTAGTTGCAATTGCAGTTGTTATTGTCCTACCTACCATCGTTCCGTGCCATTCATTTAAACGTTCTCCATTATAGCTGTTGACTGTTATTTGTTTACTTGTGATCAAATATTAAGTAAACACTCTCTGCTGACGACGACGTAGTCGACATCGTCGTTGTTGTCGGCATACACATATTCGAATCAGAATGGGATTGAAAGTGTAAACGTTGTTAGCACCTGTGCCTCAAGGCTTCAATACAAACATTGTATCACGAATATACTTTACATTTTCACACGCACACAAACACACATTCACTCGTACGAATGGCCAGTCATGCGACGAAAAAAAAAACAAATCAAAAAAATATAAATTTGTCAAATGCAAATAAACGCAAGCATGACTGTCACACCCTGGAGATATCAAGAAGTTGTGTGAGTGTGTGTGTATAATACATTAACAATGTAATAACAATTAAAATGTGTTACAATCGTAGAAAAACATTATTCGAGAAAATAGAACAAATTTATGATAGTGAAGGACTTACTTACTTACTTAGCTGGCGTGTTACAGAACGGTTGATCCATAAGCCGAGCTTAAAAAAGATTTCCAAGCGCATCGGTCTTGTGCGCAAATCCACCAATTTGGTAGACCACGTTCCAATATGTTGTTTTCTACTCTTTCCATCTAATTCGTGGCCTTCCCCTTCTACGGGAACCATCAGAAGGCTCGTTTTATATGCCTTTTGAGCTGGGGCATTCTCATTCATCCGCACAACATGGCCTAGCCTCCGTAGTCGCCGCAGCTCAATACGACTGAGCTTTACCATTTATACGCGGACATCGACATAGTCCGCGTATAAATGGTAAAGCTCGTGGTTCATTCGACGCCGATATTCACCGTCGACGCAGATCGGCCCGTAAATCTTTCGGAGAATTTTTCTTTCAAACACCCCAAGAGCTGCCTCATCTGCTTGCGCAAGTACCCATGCTTCTGATCCATATAATAGCACGGATAGTATCAGCGTCTTGTAAAGTGTGAGTTTGGTCTGGCGAAAGGTGGCCTTGTTTCTAAACTGCTTACTTAGACCATAGTAGCATCTGTTGGCCATTCGTTTTAATTATGGCGGTACCAAGGTATAAAGTCTTTAAATACCTCGAAGCTGTAGTTCTCAAGTTCCACAGTTGGTCCGAGTCTTCTGGACGTCTTGCGCGTTGATACCATCAGCTTGGTCTTCTCGCCGTTTACTGCCAGACCCACTTTGGCAGACTCCTTTTCAACTTGTTCAAAGGTGGCTGTTACAGAGTGCCATTTCTGTTCACCTTTGCCTCTCGTATGACCTTTTCCAGCAGGATGTTAAAAAGATCACACGACAAACTGTCACCTTGTCTGAATCCTCGTTCGGTATTGAATGGCTCCGATAGGTCCTTTCCTACTTTAACTGCTGACCTTGTGCTACTTAAAGTTATCCTGCATAGCCGTATTAATTTTGCAGGAATGCCGAACGTAGACATGGCTTTAAACACCTCTGAACGGATAGGGCTGTCGAATGCGGCTTTGTAGTCGACAAATAGATGGTATGTGTCGATGTGTTTTTCGTGGGTCTTTTCTAGGATTTGGCGCAGAGTGAAAATCTGGTCAATGGTGGATTTGCTGGTCAATCGTGGATTTGCTGCTTTGTTGTTCTTGAGCCGATTAATTGCTTTTATGACCACATCTTGGCTAGGTGGCATACACTCTATACCATCATCTCTTATTGGTATCTTCTTCAACGCCACTATTTGATACTAGAAGCTTTTCAAAGTGCACCTTCCAGATCCTCAACACGCTGTCTGTATCTGTCACCAGGTTTCCTTCTTCATTTCTACAGGAGGATGTGCTTGTACCAAAGCCTTCGGTTTGGTGTTTTACTCGGCCTCGGCTACCTGTTTGTTTGCAACTTATCGACGTCGAGTTTCCGTGTTGTGTTAGATCGCACCTTTGATGCTACATTAAGACGGGTGCGTACCTTGGCTGCCACAAGGTAATGGTCCGAATCGATATTCGCTCCTCGGATCGATCAGACGGCTAACACATTGGATGAATGCCTTCCGTCTATCACAACATGATCAATTTGATTTCTCGTTGCTTGATTTTTACATCAGATAGAGCCTCTGGCCACTATTTTTATCTTCGGTCAATATTTAGCGGGTAAAATGGACCCAGAATTTTGTGTATGAAATGACATTTTTTTTATTCTGGGGCGTATATATTTACTCCTGAAGGGCATAGAATCGCGAAAGTTGATAGTATATCCAAGAGGTGTGGTTGACATTTAAATTGATACCAAGTATATTGTTGTATGTACTCGGATATGGGAGTTATACATAAATATTTAAAGGTGTATATGTTTTATGATATTATTTAGTTACTAATACCCACCTAGAGGGCGGAAATGTCGCTTTGAAATTTTAGATAAAGTTCTGGTTATGGTCGTGGACGACGCTTATAATTTTCGGTGCCCACTCTGAATCGTAGATTTCGGCTCCGCAGTCCTTTATTAGTCTTTATGCTTTCGTACATCATAGCTTTTCTATGTCAATTATGGACTACATTTTCCGACTTCTTCTGTAACATTTCTATTTGTGTGTCTTGTAAATCCAAAGAACCAACAATTGAATCCATCACTTTCCAGTCAAACGAACAACGTTTCTTTCGTTACGTTTCATATAAAGGTGAAATATTTCAACATTTCCTTTCTGGGTACAAAAATAACACCAGTCGTAAAGCTTCTCAGAACAATAGCTTCACTTTTTACTCGGGCATACGAAAGTGAAAACTGACGACAACGTTCTGTGTAACAATGTAGCATTTTGAACGTTGATGGCAGCCAATATCGAATTCCATTTCATTGTTGTTCGGTGCAAGATGAAAAACAAAATACAAATGGAAAAGGCCACCCCTACACCTGAGGGCGGTAGTTTGTTTTTTTTTTTTAGTAGTCCACTAAATTCAGCTTGGTGCCGGGCGAATATTCGTCTATTTTGTGACAGGTACATTTGCTGTTCTTCTACGGACATTGTTGATATTTTTGACGTGTGCACTCGTGCTCACTCCTTGCTCTTGGCTTCAGTCCGAGTGTTACACTTTAATTCCGATTTGGTTCAACATTAGTTTGTTTGCTTGTTTGTTTACACTGCGGAATTTACCCGAAGACATATTTCTGTGGGGGATATAACAAATATGGAAGTCACTTCTGTAAAAATATTGTGTCATAAGTAAAAGGTCCACATTTTAGAGAAGATGCAATCCTCACAATACCGACTAGTGGGTTTACTGAGAAGACCTTTGTTTTTTGGTTATGTAATTTGGCACTCAATAGGAATCAAAAATATATTCTTCTGTTTAACATCACCAAAATATCGAATATTGGGGAATACGGAAACTTGTGTCAATATTTATAGTTTTTATTATAGAGGTTCACTATACACTAAGAATTACAGCCAATTCATTGATAAAACGTGACAAAAAAACTCCATATTTGGCTCTATACCTAAACATGGACCGATATGCCCCATTTGCAGTACCAAACATCCTAGTACTAGCAATGTGTGCGCACAATTCCATAGGACAAATTGGGAATTAAAATGACTGTTGGAGTGTGGGATTGATGTAGTTTAGTAATTTCGTACTTATTGGTACGAAAAGTACAATATGGTACTAAATTAAGTACATTTTGGATTTTGCTTGAAAGGATAGAGCTGAAAACCTGAAATTTGGAATTATGATTACTGTTGAATATTGGGCTATATGTGTACGAAAAGTACACATAAATACGAAAAGTAGAGATTGAAAACTTATAGTTAGTTTACAGGATTGAGGTAGTGTTGGAAATTTGAACTCATAAGTACGAAAAGTACTAAATGGTACTAATTATGGGACAATTTGGTACTAAATATGAAACAGTTTGGATTTGGTTGATTCCTGAGACTTCGAATTTAGATTACTATTTAAGTGTAGTGTTGAGCTATGGAGACAACTTTAGAACTTCGAATTTTTATGTAATACATTTTTGGTAAATTAGATAGAAAATGCACTTAATTTGAAATGTGGGTCACTGACGGAGAGATAGAAAGAAGATTTTGGTAATAACTGGTACTGAATTTAGTGGTGGTGATGAGGTTCAGTGGCGACATCTTTCCTGCCTTACCCCTCGTCGGACAATGCCATGCATTACCCACTAATAATTCTCAATTCTGTTTCAATCATCTCTTTCTCACGAATTTTTCGATATGTTCAAGGTCCTATCATAAAAAGAGTTTTCTTTTAGAAGCCCTGATTAATTTTAGATATAGTGATTGTCATCCTCATGATAGAGGGTATAAAATGTTCGGCCGGCCGGACATAACATCGGGCATGATTACATCAAAATACCGAAAAACGTTAGATATGACTAAATGTGGATCGCCATAGCTGATTTTTGAGCCTAGACCGTTTATATTTATTTCTATGGCTCAAATAGAGTTAGTCTGAAATTGAGAAAGTTCAAATCAAGTCCAGAAAACAAATTTGATATTCTCAATATCTAAAAAATATATCACTCTCTATTAAGAACACCATTTTATACTGCAGTTCCCAGTTTATTTGCCCATTTTTTGGAAAATATTGTTATACCCTTCACCACACTGTGGTACAGGGTATTATGTCTTTGTGCATATGTTTGTAACAGGCAAAAGGAAACGAGATAGACACATGGTTCCTTTTGAGAATATACATAGAATCACTTTCTAAGTCGATTTATGCATGTCCGTCCGTCCGTCTGTCTGTCCATGTTAAATTGTAAACAAACTACAGGTCGCATTTATGATCCGAATTGGATGAAATTTGGCATAGGTCACTTATTCGGCCCAGGGACGAACCCTATTGAAATTGGGAAAAATCGGTTCAGATTTAGATATAGCTCCCATATACAGTGGTGGTCACAGAATTAAAACATTTACTGTGATAAACATTTTTTGATCCGCCCTCGATTCGTTTGAAGTATTTTTGAAAATTTTTTAATTCAGAACACTTCGATATACTGCACTTAAGAGATTTAGTGTGAAAAAAGAAACTTTCTGCATGCAATTTTTCCATAAATAACGGTTTTTATGAAATTACATCGACTTTGAAGTGGCCATATAATTAAAACATTGTGTGGGATTTTTTACTTTACTTCATTTTTTGAAAATATTTTTAGAAAATCTCTTTAATTTAGTTAAATTATGTAAACAAAGCACCGATAAAATCATTTACAAATAAAAATTTTTGAAAAAAATCTGTAAAATCTATCAAAATTGCCAACAATTTGTACAGTACACCTTACATTTAGGAAATCACCCTTATTATAGAAAATAAAGGTCGAATGCACCAGAAATTGCTAGAATTAGTAGAAAACAATAAATAATTCTCAAAATAAATAAATATTTCAAATAAAAACTCAAAAAATGGGAATTAACCTAAAGTAACGATGCAATTTCAATAGCCTTTACTGAGGAAGGCCGGAATATTTTTGCAGTATGTGAGAAAAAATCGATTGATATTGGTAATTATTATACCAAATCGACTGTTCGAGTAGTACAGAATATATTTTATCATAAAATATATCTGTCAGAACAGAACGAACAGAGATCAACGACTAGGTTGACGAGTAAAAGTTTCAAGCACACAGCAGTATGTTTGATGGTCAACTCTTGACCCTTAACATCTATTGAACATGACAATATTTTTCCAAAATAATATTTTTTGAATCGAATAACATCCACTTAATCTATTTTAACCTCAAAGAAAAAAATATTTTACAGTTTGACAAATATTTGAAGTTTTGTGTTGAGCTTCAAAAATACTGCTGTGTGCCAAAAACTTTTACTAGTCAACATAGGCGTTGATCTCTGTTCGATTCGTTGTGACTTATATATTTTTTGATAAAATATGTTCTGTACTACTCGAACAATCGATTTGATATAATAAATGCCAATATCAATTGATATTTTCTCACATACTGCAAAAATATTCCGGCCTTCTTCAATAAAGGCTATCGAAGTTGAGTCGTTAATTGTCAATTTCTTGAGTTATTATTTCAAGTATGTATTTATTTTGAGAATTATTTATTGTTTTCTACTAATTCTAGCAATTTCTGGTGCATTCGGACCTTTATTTTCTATAATAAAGGCGATTTTCTGAATGTTGGGTGTAATGTACAATTTTTTGGCAATTTTGATAGATTTAACAGATTTTTTCAAAAAAAAATTTTTTTGTAAATGACTTTATCGGTGCTTAATTTGCATAACTTACCTAAATTTAAGTGATTTTTTAAAAATATTTAAAAAAATGAAGTAAAGTAAAAAAATCACACAATGTTTTAATTATGTGGCCACTTCAAAGTCGATGTATTTTCATAAAAACCGTTTTTATGGAAAAATTGCATGCAAAGAGTTTCTTTTTTCACACTAAGTCTCTTAAGTGCATTATATCGAAGTGTTCTGAATGAAAAAAATTTCAAAAATACTTCAAACGAATCGAGGGCTGATCAAAAAATGTTTATCACAGTAAATGTTTTAATTCTGTGACCACCACTGTATATATTTAACCGATTTAATGTAAACGGTCCCTATATAACTTTCGAAATTTAGTACAGCCTAATCATTTAGGTCTAGAATGATTTCTCCAAGTTTCGTGAAAATCGGTCCAGATTTAGATATAGCTCCCATATATAGTTTCGTCCGATTTCATGTAAATGGTGCCCCAAAGTCCCTATATATCTTTTGATTTGCACGAAATTTCGCATAAAGTACTGAATTAAGCCTAGAGTGATATCTGCCAAGTTTCGAGAAAATCGGTCCAGATTTAGATATAGCTCCCATATATAGTGTCGTCAGATTTCATGTAAATGGTGCCAAAAAGTCCCTATATATCTTGCGATTTGCATGAAATTTGGCATAACGTACTGAATTGAGCCTAGAATGACGTCTGCCCAGTTTCGAGAAAATCGGTCGAGATTTAGATATAGCTCCCATATATAGTTTCGTCCGATTTCATGTAAATGGTGCACCAAAGTCCCTATATATCCTTTGATCTGCACGAAATTTGGCATAACGTACTTAATTGGGCCTAGAATGATGTCTGCCAAGTTTCATGAAAATCGGCCCTGATTTAGATATAGCTCCCATATATAGTTTCGTCCGATTTCATGTAAATGGTGCCCTAAAGTCCCTATATATCTTTCGACTAGCACGAAATTTGGTACAGCCTAATCATTCAGCTCTAGAATGATGTCTGCCAAGTTTCGTGAAAATCGGTCCAGATTTTGATATAGCTCCCATATATAGTTTCGCCCGATTTCGTGTAAATGGTGCCCAAAGTCCCTATATATCTTTCGATTTGCACGAAATTTGGCATAACGTACTTAATTGGGCCTAGAATGATGTCTGCCAAGTTTCATGAAAATCGGTCCTGATTTAGACATAGCTCCCATATATAGTCCCAAGTCCCTATATATCTTTCGATTTGCACCAAATTTGGCATAACGTACTGAATTGAGCCTAGAGTGATGTCTGCCAAGTTTCGAGAAAATCGGCCCAGATTTAGATATAGCTCCCTTTTATTATAGATTGATTTTAAGTAATTGACGCACCAAGGAACCAATAGGAACAAAACGTTCTGAAATTAGTATAACCTAACCTGTGACAAGTTTGTTTGAAATCGCTTAATATTTGGATATAGTTTCCATATATATTTTCGCTTGATTTCAAGTAAATTGGGCATCATACTCCTCATGTTAGTCAGATTGACATCAAATTTTGCACAATGTACAAAATTGAGCATAGAATTACGTAGTTGCGTTTTCTAGAAGTACAGACTTACCCCAACGGATGACCTATTTATATTTGTTTGAAGTCGATTTACATACTTTATGGATAGATCTAGGTAGATTCACATTTAGATAAATATCACATATTTTTTTCATCCAATTTCACGTTAATAGACCTGTTTAATACACCCATAGTGGTGAAGGGTGTCATATAGTCGGCCCCGTCCGACTTTACTACTTTCCTTACTGGTTTTGTTTAGGTTCTAACTTCGCAATTACTCGAGGTGTTAGCTGCCACCAACTCTAACGAATTTCGTTGGCCACTGCTGTTGCAATACAAAAAATACCTAAAAATACCAACACAAACATTTAAACGGCGGGTCAAAATAAACACTTCGTTTTTTCAATTCTTTTCCTAGCGCAGCGTTTATTTTTCCCATTATACAATTATACGTTTGTCGGGCATGCTGAGAGGCAACACTTAAAACATTTCTGCAAAGTAGAAACAACAAGAAAATTAAAAACGAAAAAAAAGTGCTATATTCCGGGAATATGATTTTTTTATGATCTCTGTGATGAACGAAGAAAAATTAAACTATTTAAGCCGTTAATATTTCATATTGTTTCTTTGTAGAGAATCGTAGCGTTAAAGAGAACATGTTGCGCCTTCCGGATGTTGCAACATAATATAATATTTATCTCTCAAATTCTAGGTTTGAAGTTTTGGTATGAAGATTTTATTGGATATTTTAAAAACTTCCCAAAATAACGAGTAATGTGGAGCATCGTTATATGGAGGCAGTCTTAAAAAGTGGACTAATGAAAACTCTATATCGATTCAGTTGAAAACCAATACCAAACATCCTAGCAGTACTAGCAATGTCGGTGCAATTTTTCAGAGTTATATCTTAAATATTGCGATCTCTATAGTGATTTCAGACAGAGGGACATGCGAAAATTGACATAGAATTTTATTATGATCAATAATATATATTCTTTGTAGGGTCTCTGAGTATTTCGAGGTGTTGCAAACGGACTGACAAACGTAATATACTCCCCATCTTTTGATGGAGGTATAAAAAGGTTTCTGGCACTATCGCAGAAGATCCGTAGGGTCTTATGATGTATAGCAAAGATCACTGATACTAGCATTAGTAGGTCACTGGATCTATACTTGATTTATACTAACAAGTGCCCACAACTTCGTCTGCGTTTTTTAGGATTGTTGTCTACGACGATACTTCGGATACACTTCCAGGACTACGGCTATACTACCAGGAAGTGACTACGGCGACACTTCAGGAAGTTACTTCGGCTATACTTCCAAGGAGTGACTGCGACAATACTATTAGGAAGTGACTTCGGTGATACTATCATGAAGTGCCAATGGCGATACTATCAGGAAGAGACTACGACAACACTACTAAGAAGTTACTACGGCGATATTTCCAGAACTTCGTCGATTCTTCCAGGAAGTGACTACGGCGGATCATACTACTTTCTAAAAGAATATTTTACATTTAAGTTACATGTCTATCGTTATTGGTTCCATTGTAATATAATATTTCGAACTTTTTGGTATTAATTTTCCAAAATTTGTAAAACATACGATTTCGGTTGTTACAGGCATACAAAATATGAAAGAAGAGTTCTACTTCTATCCCGTTCTGCGCAATTCATGTTTTAGTACATTTTAGGAAGAATTTTCAAAACAAAAACAAAAAAAAAACAAAAGCAAAAGATTCTCGCTTCAGTCTATTCGTCTTGGCATTGATGATAAGTCAGATTGCGAATTTTTGGTATAGTTATACCTTATAGCAATCACGCTAAATATTTTCTTATCTACACTAACCAACATATTTCGCTGTCCTGTTGCTTAAATAGTTCATGGTATTCATTCGATATGGTACACATTCGATTGACAACATCCACCCCCTAAATATGGTTAATGTTGAAGATTTATTTATGGTCTTTCTGACTTACGGGCACCTCAGCGATTTCTTTGTTTAACGATTAATTGATTTTTATTTATGACCAAAATTTATTGGTCACTTGCCATTTAATAAGTCAAACCAAATGGCCCAATTTGATGGGCGTACAAATGAATGTTGAATTCAATTGCGGTTCACCACAAGCAAAAAAAAATATATATATATATATATATATATATATAATTAATTAAGTCATACATTAAATTACATCAATTAAGATAAATATACTTAAATCTTATAAATTGATTTAATTGGTCTTTTTATTTATACCCACTACCAAGAAGTGAAGTATATATTACAATTTTCATTTCGTTTGCAATTTGTATATTATTGGTCAACCCCTCTGCAAATTTTTGTAGCCCTAGAAAACATGGGACCTTTAGGGCGTCTAGTGGAAGTCAGCAACTACCTCAGTTTTCCTTTGGTATACAACAACTAAGACGTCCCATGTTGACTAGGACCAGAAGAATTTGCAGAGGTGTTGGGGAACACCCACATAAGATCCCTATAAACGAAATTAAACCAGTAAGGAAAGTAGTAAAGTCGGACGGGGCCGACTATATGATACCCTTCACCACTTCGGGTAAATACAAGAGATGCTCATATATATCCTGAAGAAAGGAATAAATTAAATGTGTGGACTCAACTAAAACAACATATAAACATACAATTCTGAAGGGACTTGGGTTCTTTGGTGTACCATTTGTATGAAATCGAGCACAATTATGTATGGGAGCTATATCTAAGGTTATTCTAGGTTTAATTTGGTTAAATCGAAGGAAAATATATATGGGAGCTATATCTAAATCTGAACCGATTTTTACGAAACTTAACACACATCATTCTAGCCCTAATTCAGTACACTATGCCAAATTTCGTGCTAATCGAAAGATATATATGGACTTTGGTGCACCATTTACATTAAATCGGACCAAAATATATATGGGAGCTACATCTAAATCTGAACCGATTTTCACGAAACTAAACACATATCATTCTATACCTAATTCAATTCGCTGTGCCAAATTTCGTGCAAATCGAAAGATATATGGGGACTTTGGTGGACCATTTACATTAAATCGGGCGAAACTATATATGGGAGCTATATCAAATCTGAACTGATTTTTAGGAAACTTAACACACATCATTCTATGCCTAATTCATTACGCTGTGCCAAATTTCGTGCAAATCGAAAGATATATAGGGATTTTGGTACACAATTTACCTTAAATCGGACGAAGATATAAATGGGAGCTATATCTAAATCTGAACCGATTTTCACCAAACTTTGCACACATAATTCTAGACCTTAACACACAACATTCTAGACATTATGTATTACTCTGTGCCAAATTTCGTGCAAATCGAAAGATATATAGGGACTTTAGTGGACTATTTACCCAAAATCGGGCGAAACAATATATGGGAGCTATATCTAACTCTGAACCGATTTTCACAAAACTTTGCACACATCATTCTAGACTTAATTCAGTACTCTATGCCAAATTTGGTGCAAACAGAAAGATATATAGCGACTTTGGTACACCATTTACCTTAAATCGGACGAAGATATATATGGGAGCTATATCTAAATCTGAACCGATTTTCAGGAAACTTAACACACATCATTCTATACCTCATTCATTGCGCTGTGCCAAATTTCGTGCAAATCGAAAGATATATAGGGACTTTGGTGCACCATTTACATAAAATCGGACGAACCTATATATGGGAGCTATATCTAAATCTGAACCGATTTTCATGAAACCCAGCACACATCATTCTAGGCCCAATTATATACGCTGTGCCAAATTTCGTGCAAATCGAAGGATATATAGGGACTTTAGTGCACCATTTACTTAAAATCGGACGAAAATATATATGGGAGCTATATCTAAATCTGAACCGATTTTCATGAAACTTAACACACATCATTCTAGACTTAATTCATTACGATGTGCCAAATTTCGTGCAAATCGAAAGATATATAGGGACTTTATTGCACCATTTACATAAAATCGGACGAAAATATATATGGGAGCTATATCTAATTCTGAACCGATTTTTATGAAATTTTACACACGTCATTCTAGACCTAAGTCATTACGCTGTGGCAAATTTCGTGCGAATCGAAACATATATAGGGACCGTTTACATTAAATCGGACGAAAATATATATGGGAGCTATATCTAAATCTGAACCGATTTTTCCCAATTTCAATAGGGTTCGTCCTTGGGCCAAATAAGTGACCTTTGCCAAATTTCATCCAAATCGGATCATAAATGGGACCTGTACTTTGTTCACAAAAATACATGGACGGACGGACAGACGGACATGCGTAAATCGACTCAGAAAGTGATTCTATGCATATTCCCAAAATGAACCATGGGTCTATCTCGATTATTTTTGCCTGTTACAAACATATGCACAAAGACATAATACCCTGTACCACAATGTGGTGAAGGGTATAAAAACATAACCCAGGAAATTGCTATGATTATTTTACATTATCACCGTGTAAGGAAAATAGTAGAGTAGGACCTGGACAACTATATGATACTCTTCACCACTTTGGTTATGTTCAACAGATGCATCCTAGACAGACAGTTAACACGATGTCAGACATAGTTGGGATATATCTGAATTTCTGAAAAATGCAATTATGTCATTCAATTTTGTACATGGTGCAAAATCAAGCATGATAATTGTTTGGCTTTGTTGCACCATTTACTTAAAATAGGACAAAAATATATGGAGACTATATGAAAATCACAGCCGTCGTAGTCCAATTTTTGAATGAATTAAAAGTATATATATATATATATATATATAGCATTTCCACATTAAATGAAACCTTTTACAAATTAAATGAAACCTTTTCCAATTGAAATGAAACCTTTTACAAATAGAATGAAACCTTTTCCAATTGAAATGAAACCTTTTACAAATAGAATGAAACTTTTTCCAAATTAAATGAAACCTTTATTCTTATCTAAGGAAATATAATATTTGCAGTAATTTTAAACCAATATTTGAAAATTAAACCAATGAATATTAACAAATATAGTTGTATGGCTATGTAATTAACATAAATATTCTTTAATTCGGTGTGATTTCATTTAATATCTTTACTACATAAAACTAAATAAATAGTAATACAAACTGGGGTATTTCTTGACATTTTAATAAATAAATGTTTAAGAACAAGAATTGAATACCCGGTCCTAAATGCGAAATACATATTTAACTTAATAAATTGTTGATGATAAGGTAACTGCTTATCTTAATGAAGAGGTTCCCGACTTGCAGCTTGTGGGATTTTCAAAACCATGTCCATAACGTAGTTAGAACAATTTTGCCGAGTAAGCTTTTGAATACTTCGCTCGATTACATCAACAATGTTATGTTCCATTGAAACGTCACACAGCTCAGCTCTTGGACATAATTTTATTTTTGAAAATGCATTTTCGATTGGATTTAGCATTGGAGAATAAGGCGGTAAGAATTTAAGGTTGCATCTTTTGGATTCGATCAAATTTTTTATGTCATGTCGCTTGTGTATTTGAGCGTTATTTTCCAACTCTGGATTGATTTTCTCAAAAAAAAAATTT
>NW_026877648.1:0-22419 GCF_032173495.1 Musca vetustissima
TTGGAATTTAGTACTTAGACGTACTAAAAAGTACTAAATATTATATTTCAATGGAACCGGTGGAGATAGATATCTGAAACATGGTATGTAGCTTAAGCTATTACAAATAGAATGATGTACAAAAATATTTCTTGGAAATTAGTACTAAAATGGTACTAAAAACTGTATTACGCTGGAAAACTGTACTCTGAAATTTTGGTATGCAGCGTTGCAAAATAAGGTACTTAAAAATGCTAAATATTATACTACGATGGAGCAGGTAGTTAGAGATTGAAATCTGAAGATCAGTATGTAGCTTAACTATTACAAATAGAGCGATATGCATAAATATTTTTGGAAAATTGTACTAAATATTATATCACAGTGAATGGTTAAAAAAATTAATGTATATTTAGAGTACAAAAATATCCAACTCTTAGTACAGAATTTGGGTACAAGGCTTTTTCTATTAAAAACAATGTTTTTCGCAATTACTAAATATTTTTTTCGCAAGTACTAAATATTGTATACGACAGGACGAGTAAAGGTAGAGTCTTATAACAAATTAAAAACGATTTTTTTGAACATTTTTAGTAAAATGCACTAAACAGTAAAGGTTAGAGACAGATATCCGAATTTTAGTATTTATCTTTGACTATGGCAAATAAAATGTTTTATTGAAATATTTTTCGAATATTTTTTACTAAAAATTGCTGACAGTTATATGAAATATAGTTTTCAATCGCAAATGGATCTATACTACTATTTTGGTTAAAACTTCCAATATAGTGAAGAACAATCAGACTTCACATACAAGTGAAACAATGCAAACAAGCCGCTGAACACCACAAGTACTAAAGTGTTGGCACTTTTAATCGCATATGTTTTAAAAATAATAGTACTGATATATATATGTCCAATGCAGATTCCACCCACACTGAAAATACATTATACTGCAGCGACTTCCGATGTAATGAATAATGGGCTGGATCTCTATGTCTAAAAAATACCGACAATTTTTCTATTGAGGATTTTGTAACAAATGGTAAACTTTTCCAATTTAATGGAAATCTTCCCTATAACGGTTGGTCTCTGTATAATAAATGGTGCGCTGTGCAAACTATAATATCATAAAATTCGTACTATAAGGGTACACAAGTACTAAAACGTGCATATTATTCCATTCGTATTAAATAACCGAAAAGAACAAAAAAGTTTAAAAAACGTATTATGGCACTATTTTCATCGGGAGGATCGAGAAAATAGTACACTTTCAGAAAATATAAAAATAAGTAAATTGTACTTGATATAGTAGGATAGAAACATAAACTTTTCTATTCGAAAGAATTGCAGTGTGAGATCTGAGATTTTCTTAAAAAATAATATAAAATAAGATATAAAACCTACTATTAAAATGTTTCAAAAATTTATACATAATCCAAAAGCATATTGTGTAGCTAAATTAATGTTTATTTATTTTAACTATAAAAAGATTCGCTAACGATGTAGCGGGTGTATGCTAGTTCCATATAAACGAAATTTGGATGCGGGTATGGAATTTAGTTTAGCATGTTTTGTGTTAAGGTTGATAGAAATAGGTTTCCGTCTGATTCCATGCAAATTTTGATGATACGATGTTTATTCGCCTATATCTTTTCATCCGATTTTTCATCATCTAAATGAACAAATTGAACTATGAATAACGTATATTGGATTTAAGGGGACCCCCCATTCTCGGGGTCAAAATTTTTGTTGATTTAATTCGAATCTACACTAATTCAAGAATGTCCCTACAAAGTTTCAAGTAAAAATCTCAAGAACTCTTGAAGATATAGCCGATTTAATTTGTCAGCATCAATTGACGGCTGAAGGGCTTCTCAAACTTAAACGCGCTTTTCTCTAAACATTGGTTTTGCGAATGGCGGGCACGATAACTCAATAACTAATAACCCAATCGATTCCAAATTTTTACACATTTCTCTGTGAGTGTGTAGCTATCAAAATAACAAAATTTTTTTTGTAAATTATTTTTCTTCTCCTTTAAATCTTCAAATATATATGTGCAAAGTTACAAACCTTAACAAGCATTGGTATTGATTTACCAGCACATTGAAAATCTCGAAAAATTAAAATCGAAAATGGGGGTTCCCTTAAAAAAATCAGATGTTAGTATAACCGCTATATATTTTCGTCAGAGTTCCTGCAAATGGTGCACCAAATAATAACCGCTTCTCCGATCGAGATACAACTTTGTACCGAAACGAATCGAACTATGTGGCAACATTCAAATGGTGGATGCCACGGTTGCCCAAATACGTCAAGATTTACATATATCTCCCACATATTGTTTTGTTCGAATTTATAAAAATGGTACACTAAAGAACCCAAGTCTGTCCGATTGAAATGCAATTTTTTCATAGATTTAAAATAGTTATGTGTTGTGGGTTGTTGTAAATTAGTTCAAATACCTATGGAGTTTACACATTTAATTTCGTCCGATTCCATTTCAATGATTCTCTTAACATGCTATGTTTGTTATTTCTACCGAATATTGTACATATGAGCATATCTTGTGTGTACCCAAAAGTGTGAAGGGTATATAGTCGGCCGCGTCCGACTTTTGAACTTTCCTTACTGTAATTTTTTGTTCCCCAAATCTGAAGAAGTCTCATATAAAGAAAAAAAAATTTTTTTGGGTGATTAATTTGAAGAGAAATTCAAATTTAGCAATACATTTATTGAGCAGTCCAATCTAAGTTACTTAGAAGTAGTTGGGAATTTTTGAGTAGTAGATTATAAACATAATTTCATAATAAGGAATAATTATTTCCCTTTTTTCGTAAGGTTTATAGATAGAGGTCTCAGTACACAATACAATACAATTAATTAATGTTCATTATACGATTTTAATGCTAGATTCATTTAAAACTGTCAGTTTTATAGTAAAACAATTATTTGAATTTCAATTTACATTATCACATTCTTTACGCGCGAATGCCCATCTTAACGGTGGTAAATTTTAATGCCTACCACAAGAGGGAAAATGCACAAAAAACCCAACGAGGAAACAAGTTACAACGGATATAAGCCACGAAAAGCTGTTCAATGTATCAAAGTACTGCGCATATTTATACAAAGAAGGTCCAAAAGTCAAACCGAAGGAGCAAAAGAAGAAAAAAAAAACAGCAATTTCCTCTGCCCAACCAAGTGAGTTTTTTTTAATACAATGGCGTAAAGGAATTGTAACACGACATGGAAAATATTTTACACCACTTGAATGGTTCTCTTGCCTTCTTTTTCAGTAGGAAACCCACTTGAAATCGGCTTTGAGCTGAGTATAAAGAATCAAGGGAAAGGAAACATGAATCCACTGGCTGGCCTGCTATACATTTCAAAGGGTGTTGCGAGTTCTTGCATCAAAGAATATGTGAGCTAAGGATATGTATGTTCAATAAATGGAAATTGTTAAAGTTTTCAGACACGTTTGTTAAAAGTCAAATATTGTGTTAAACATTAAACAGGGAAATTTCATATGTTCACACCAAAGTTCGAGTGGTTTTCTTTTTAATTTTTCGCCTCTTACATTTTGTTATGCCCTCCACCATGAAGTATTTGTTAACATAGGTTTTCCGTTTGAAAGTCATCTAAATATTACTATTCGATCCAATAAAGAATATAGTCTTTATCAGCGTGCAGTTCTATGACGATATGCAAATGTCTGTCTGTATGTTATAATCACTCTAGCCTCTAAATGTATTGACATAGATTGCCAAAATTTTGCATAGGGTTGTCTTTTTTCTGCAAGCAGCTCATGTTCGACAATGGGCTATTTTGTTTTAGATATTTCGAATGTCATCTCATAATGGAAAATTTAAAAAAGTTCCTCCCGACCGAACTAAACGAAATTTTTACTTGTTAGAAGATTTGGCACTTAATTAGTATCCACATTGTTAAAGTTTGACACTTGGTTGGAAAATCTATTCAAAAATCATCAAAATATCAATTACCTCAATTTCCAAAATCACACCATATTAGTTCTATTTTAACAAGAAATTTAAATAAATAAACAATTTCCTTTTCGTGTTTAATTAAATTTTGATATTGACATTTAATTTGAATATGAAGCAACAATATGAGCATTTGAAATGATGATACGAATACATAATTCAAAGAAATTAAAAATTTATTGAATGTGGTTAACATTTGATTGACACTTTTATTTTCTTAGACTTCTAGATCAAACAGGAGATACATACACACGTGATTTTAAATAATATAAAGCTTGTGGTTAGAATTGTTGACTTGACAATTAGATACAAGTGTATGATTGTCATTTTCGAAAAACAATAAATAATTGTTGTGGTTATTTTTGGATACATTCCAATTAAAGTTACACCTTTAATTAGAAAGTGGAGCAATGGGAGGGGAAATTGACTATCATGGGGAATAAAAGGGAGATATACTTTTGTCATAATAATAATTGAGTGCATAACACCAATGACTTCTGTCAACAGAATTTAAATTGGTATTTGAACATTTGATTGGATGAAAGGCACTAATACCCAATCAAAAGCTCTACCTAAAACCTGCTGTCGGATTTTTCATTTTAAGAAGGTCATTTTCCATTCCAGTTTGCAATTAATATGCATATTGCATCGTATTTTTAATGTATAAGATATTTCGAATATGTCCTTAATATATGTAAGTCATAGTTGCACGTTAGAGAAGATAATATAAGTCTGTTGATGCTGATCAGATAATATTGTATAAATTTGTTATTTCAATTTAACGACCATCAGCGGGATGATTGGTTTTGGGATTAACATATGCTTATAGTCCATATTTTGAAATCGATTATGAGCCATTTCTGTAAATATTGCGGATAAGATGACCAAAGTAGAGGTTGCATTTATATTCCGATTTGTGTGAAATTTGACAAGCTTACTTATTTGGCCCAGGGAGGAGTTCTTTTGAAATTAGACAAACTCGTTTCAGATTTTTGATATATATCTCTCATATGGGACATTACAAAACCCTTTTAAATTCCTTGAAACTGAGGTTTGCAAGGTTATAACTTGCGAAATATGAACATATTGCATATAATTTAAATTTCCTTTTGTATAAAAGGAAGTGTTCTTATTAAAATCTTAAAATATTGGTGAAAAATAATAAGTTGCGTGGAAGCTGTGATGGTGGTAATTTAAAAAAATGGATGAAAATGTGTGAAGTCAACGAGTTTTTTTGTGTTCCTTCCTGATTTGTTGCTAAACTGCACACAACGCACGCAGTGACTAAGTTGCAGAATACCCCATGGACAATATAGTTCTAATGTATGATTTTTCGATATAATCACTGGATCCATCCAAAATGGATGTTGTCGTTTTGAAACCGGATTTTCGGTGTTTTTTGAATTTTTCTTATAATTAGGACGCGCATCCAAATAATGGTCTAAACTAATTATAGGATTGTAGAACTCGTGATTTTGGTTCGTTTAGTGTATATCTCATGCAAAGAGCAAAGAAAACAAATGTGTTTAACCATTTGTGAAGAAATTCGAGAATTACAACAAATAGGAATTCATTTAGTTTATATTTGAAATACAAGATTTAAAGCCGCTATAACTTTTGTGCGCAGCATCCGAATTTGTGAACGCGAACAGATTTTGAATCAGCATATTTTCCTTAACCTATGTACCAAAAATCATGAATGTGCTGACAAAAAAATTTAAAAAAAGTTGTTTATGGAATTTTAAGGGAACCCCACCCATTCTCGATTTTAATTTTTCAAGATTTTCAATGGGCTGGTAAATCAATAACAATACTTGTTAAGGTTTGTAACTTTGCACATATATATTTGAAGATTTAAAAATTAAGAAAAATAATTTACAAAAAATTTTTGTTGTTGTTTTTTGTGATCAAAGAAAAGTCCTTATTTTTGATGGCGGGCATGATAACTCCTCACTGGAACATCGGAATCCGAAAATTCCAACGGTGTTAGAAAGAGTACATGTCTGGCTCTCGTGTGAACTAGGATTATTGACATCGCTCTAAAATTAACAAAATGGCGGACCTTTGAAAAAATATTTTTGGAAAATCGCCAATTTTTGACCAAAAACCAAGTTTAAAAATAAGGAAGATCTTCACCGATTGGCTTTATCCTA
Organism: Musca vetustissima; assembly: GCF_032173495.1. Lineage (NCBI taxonomy): Eukaryota > Metazoa > Arthropoda > Insecta > Diptera > Muscidae > Musca > Musca vetustissima. Next base: position 6,140 of record NW_026877648.1, read on the forward strand.
GTTCATACGATAGCTATACACTCACAGAGAAACGTGTAAAAAATTGAAATCGATTGGGTCATTAGTTTTTGAGTTATCGTGCCCGCCATTCGCAAAAGAGAAAAACACGTTTAAAGTTTGAGAAGCCCTTTAGTCGTCACTTGATGCTGACACAATAAATCGGCTATATCTTCAAGAGTTCTTGAGATTTTCACTTGAAATTTTGTAGAGACATTCTTTATTCAGTGTAGAATCGAATTAAATCAAAAAAAATTTTGACCCCGAGAATGGGGGGTCCCTTAAAGGAAGTTTTGTAATTTCCCGTAGTTGTAGTGGCAGTGTGCAATTAACTTTATTGCAATTGTTTAGTTTTAGCTGTAACGACGGGGGTATAGTCAGCATTCGTAGTCAGTATTCGTCTCAAAAATTATAGATAAAAGCTGAAGATGTTTATTAAAAATATTTAAATGTTTTCTTTATTAGTATATTACAACTACATGAAAACAGGACTTCCGGACTTTTTGACTTGGTTATGCCTTCCGTTACTTTTATGTTTGATCTATTCCTTTCGACACTCTTCATTCCAGCATGGACGTACGCAGAGGGGTTTAAAATTAAGAGGATATTAATTTTATGATACGTTATTTACAGAATGATGAGCTATTAAATGACGAAGCTGCAAATACATCAAAAGACGGGATTTGTCCAAAGACTGTATCTGATTCAACTCAAATGTTCAATTAATTCTCGGAGTGAAATTCATATTTATACCTTTTGACAAGTTTTATTGAAATTGTTTCAGATTTAGATATAACTCCCATATATATTTTTGTTCGATTTTTAGCAAATGGTGCATCTGAGAGCCAAATTTTATTGAAATCAGCTTAGATTTAGATATAGCTCCCGTATATATTTTCGTCTGAATTTTAGTAAAAAGTGCACCGAAGAACTGGTGACTATTAATGAACTGAAGATTATATTTTGAACAGCGCTCTGTGTTGTAGCATAATGAATAGTTTGATTTAAATCGATTTATATAATTTTGTCACATTGCACAAAAACTAATCTAAATCTACCCTAATGACATGGAATTTGGCATAGGTTACCGGTTTTATGCGCCATTTTGTTGAAAAGCTCGCTTAAGAACCTCAAAATACCGAAAATGGTGTTACCGTTATATGGGGACTATCAGAAAAAGTGGATAAATTTTTATAATTTTTTTCGCTCAAGAACCCAAAAATGTTGAATATTTTTTTTTTTTTTTTGGGTTTCTTGAGTGCCCCCTGGACCGATATAGCTCATCTTCGAAACTGACCTGCCTGCAGACAAAAGACAAATCTATGCAAACTTTTGGCGATCAATTCGAATTCGTTTAGAGGCTAGAGTGATTACAACAGACAGACGGACATGCTTAAATCGTCATAGAATTTTACGCAGATCAAAAATATATACTTTACAGGGTTGGAAATGATTATTTCGATAATTATTTCTAATCAAGTTTCGGAAATGATTATTTCGATGTGTTATAAAATTAAACTTTGGTGGAATGAATAAAAAACTGAATGTTGGACCAAAAACAGTTCTCTATAATAAAGTTCGAGTAAAGATTGGTATTAAAAATATATCATTAAAATTCGGACCAGAACATGTGCTCCCTATAAGAAAAGTTGTTTAAAACCGTTTTTCGTTATAACCATACTCCGCTATATTTTTTATCTAAATAGTTTATTTTACGAAATTTTGCACAATGTTTTGAATTGAGCCTAGGTCTTTGGCACATGTTTTATTTGGCTGCTGTTTTAAATTTTAGATTATTATTGAGTAGCAAATCTACATCACTAAAATTATAAATATTAGCCCATGTTTCTGGTTAGCCCCCCATATTATGGTAATTATTCGGTATCTTGAGGTTTTCCCGTATATGTTTGGGGGAAAATCAATCCACGTTTTTGCATGGCTTCCACATAACGATAACCACCGATTTCAGTAACTATTCCCAAATTCAAATTATAGTGGCGTTAGTTTGTCAATGTGTGTTCTCATTGGATAATAAATATTCCTACGAGAAGTAATCAATATTGGTCCATTTGTAGATATAGCCCAACGGTGCCTTACAACTTGCATAAGATTTTAGACAAAGTTGTTAAAATTTGTAATTTTTGTGTGTCATAGATTTTTTTTTAAATATTTGGTTATTTCCTCAAGAGAGTTTGAAAAAGGAACTTATAATTTTTAAATTAAAAAAAAAAAAAAACATATTAATGTATTATTATGAAGTACATTTTTTGTTACCAATAGGTTTAAATATTTATAACCTTTACCACTCTGTGGTACAGGGTATTATGTCTTTGGGCATATGTTTGTAACAGGCAAAAGGAAACGAGATAAACACATGGTTGCTTTTGAGAATATGCATAGAATCACTTTTTGAGTCAATTTATGCATGTCCGCCCGTCTGTCTGTCTGTCGATATTAAATTGTAAGCAAAGTACAGGTCGCATTTATAATCCGAATTGGATGAAATTTGGCATAGGTCATTTATTTGGCCCAAGGACGAACCATATTGAAATTGGAAAAAAATCGGTTCAGATTTAGATATAGCCACATATATATTTTTGGAAATGCGCACTGAATTGAGTCTAGAATGATGAGTGGTGAGTTTCGGGAAAATCGGTTTAGATTTCGACATATTTCCCATATATATTTTCGTCCCATTTTATGTAAATGGTGCACCAAGGTCCATATATCCTTCGATTTGAACAACATTTGGCATAGCGTACTGAATTAAGTCTAGAAAGATATGTGTTAATTTTCGTGAAAATCGGTTCATATTTAGATATAGCTCCCACATATAGATTATATTTTTAACAACGCGGCGTACCAAATAGCGTGTATCAATTTTGCTATAAATTTTTTTCCAGAAACTGTAGGATACGTTGGAGAAAGAGGGAACATAGACATGCAATTGTTAGGATACATATGTACAATATACCCAAAGCGGTGAAGGGTATCATATAGTCGGCCCAGTCCGACTTTACTACTTTCCTTACTGTTTTTATGGTTCATTGCATACATTTTTCGAGTGGTATTTGGTCCAGTGTCTTGTTTGGTTGTGGTTCTTAATCCGCATAGGTTAAGTATATTTCCACTTAGTTGAATCTATCCCTTTGGGGATAAACCAAGCATTTTCTGTAGACATACCACCCATTGTTGATCCGTTTGTTCATACTTGATGAGCAGAAAAAAACTGGATGTGTGTATAGCTGGTATTTTTTAGTAACTGTGGTGAATTTTTTCCAATGGTATGCCTGCAATGTTTAAGTCACGCATTTTATTTTCTCTTTTCTACAAACGTTTGTAGGCTATACCCTTGCCTGTGTTTAAAAAAATATTTTTTCTGACTTCTGTTATTTGTTTTTCTCTTGGCTCCCTCTTTGGCCATTGATGTGCAGTAAAGTAATTTTTATTATTGTACCACTTGTTAGTTGTGCATATATTTATATATATATATATATAGTAATGTTGTCCCATTTATAAATGGAAATAGGAGGGAGTTTATGTACTGATTATCAGTACCTACACAAACTCTTTCGAAATTTGTTTTTGATTTTCTTTCTCCTTTTTGTTTTTTTTTTATCCTATCCTTCCTGTCCTTTTTTGCGGCCATAGCGTATGGGCTGTTTACTTGTTTTTTGTTGTGTACTAAAGGATTAAGGGTTCATTTCTGGAGGCTGTCGTGATGTAAAAATTGTTTTATATGTATGATTGCGTGTTTTTAAGGCCTCTGCTTTGTTGACCTTATTCAGATTATTTTTTTCGGTTTTTTTATAATTTTGTGAAGCGTTTATATGGTATTTTTTACACATTTTTGTATTATTTTATTATATAAAATAAGTAAAACATCATTAGCTTTTGCTTAAATGAATTTTTTTAAAGAGAGAATTATGCTACAGTTTTTACCCTGCATTACATTCAGTTATTATATACAGGGTTAATTGGGAATAATTTGTTTTCAAAAAAAAAAAAAAAAACATTTAATAGAAATTATAAATATTGTTTAAGGTTTTTTAGTCATGATGAAATATATAATAATTTTTTACAATGATTTTGATTAAATTATTTAATATGCCTAGACTTTCGTTTTAAATATCACCAAACGAAAATTGTCCAAATATGTCCAAAAACTATGGATCTCGCCGGATAGCCTAGATAAAAATATTGTAATCCACGTATGACTATGACTGACTACAGCAATATAGATTATGAATATTTTCCATATCTTGACTCAATAAAACATACGTATCAAAAGTCGACTGCATTCAGAGGGATCATAAATTTCCACTCAAAACTCAAATTTCATAAGGAGCGCGCTTAATGTCAGGTAAGGACGAACAAAAACCTGACACAATATACAAAAAGTGCACATATGTACATGGTTTATGGGAACTTTTCGCAAATTCAAATCTATATGACAAATAAAACAACCGACTTTCTTTAAAGAGTTGTAATACAAATAACAATTTTTCTGTCGGACAATGTCGACAACTCATCCGACATAGATGAAATTAAAACCGAGAATAATCCGCCACAAAACTGATCCGAAAAATAAACCTCTGGAACAGAAAACAGCAGCACACTGCTTCTAGACATACCTATACTTTAAAAGAAATTGAAATTTTAACACGCTAGGCAAAATACAAAGGAAGATATATGTTGGAACATTATAAATGTTCCTGCGAAAATCGTATGCACTTTAATACGGATACGGAACACTGCACACATATACAGGACGACTATATGATACCCTTCACCACTTTGGGTATATTCTACATATGTATCCTAACAGACGACGCGTTTTTGTTATATATCTATATCTGAACCGATTTCAGGGAAACTTGCCAGAGACTAATTTATATTACATCAGTACGTTGTGTCAATCGGACTAGCTATTGATCTTTTCACGAAGCTTAGCAACACCATTCTAGACTTAATTCAGTACCCTATACCAAAATCCGTGCAAATCGAAAGATATATAGGGACTACATAAAATCGGACGAAGATATATATGGGAGCTATATCTAAATCTGACCCGATTTTCACGAAACTTAGCACACGTCATTCTAGCCTTAATTCAGTACACTATGACAAATTTTTTGCAAATCGAATGATTTTCAGAGACTTTAATGCACCAATTACTTAAAATCGGATTGAAATACATATATGGGAACTATATCTAAATCTATAGCGATTTTCATGAAACTTAGCACATATTATTATAGACGCAATTCAGTACAGCTATGCCAAATCGAAATATATATAGGGTCTTTGGTGCACCAATTACCTTAAATCAGATGAAAATATATATGGGAGCTATATTCAAATCTGCACAGATTGTCACGAAAATATGCACACATCATTCTAGACTTAATTTAGTACGCTAAGCCAAAATTCGTGCAAATCAAAAGATTTCCAGGGACTTTAGTGAACTATTTACCTAAAATCGGACGGAAAGAAAAAAATTTAACGAATATTATCGGCAAAAACTCTTAAGTTTATCAATGGTCGCACTGTTACTTCATCAGATGTCGATGTGTTTGGTAGGAAGTGAGCTGTGTTTCATTAGGGTTACTTCATCAGATGTCGATGTGTTCGGTAGGAAGTGAGCTTTCATTAGGGCTACCATTATCATTCACCACACTGTGGTACAGGGTATAATGTCTTTGTGCATATGTTTGTAACAGGCAAAAGGAATCGAGATAGACCCATGGTTCCTTTTGAGAATATGCATAGAATCACTTTCTGAGTCGATTTATGCATGTCCGTATGTCCATGTATTTTTGTAAACAAAATACAGGTCGCATATATGATCCAATTTAGATAAAATTTCGCACATGTCACTTATTTGGCCCGAGGACGAACCCTATTGAAATTGGAAAAAATCGGTTCAGCTTTAGATATAACTCCCATATATAGTTTCGTCCGATTTTATGTAAATGGTGCACCAAACTTCCAATATTGGTCCGATTGAGGCAAAATTTTGCAGAGAGTACTGTATTAAGTCTAGATTGATGTATGCTAAGTTTTGTTGATATCGGTTCAGATGTTTTATGTAAATGGCGCAACATATTGGATTACAGACGTTTTTGAGGTTTAGATATAGCATCCATATATATTTTTGAATCTGATTTTGTCTAAATGATGTACCAAATAACTAAAGTTTTTCCATTAGTGCACAACGTACCAAATGGAACCTAGACAAATGTGTATTGGATTTTGTGTTGAGATAAATATATATATGGATAGCGCACTGTGTTGCAGCATACCAGATGGTGGATGCCACGGTTGCTCATATACGTCCATTCATGTATAGATTTTATACAATTTTGCTCGAAGATTGACATTCAATTTTTCATATATTTCAGATTGGTATGTGTATGGGTTGTTTTCATTTAGTTCAAATATCTATGTATTTTACACAGTTAATTTCGACCGATTCCATTTCAATGGTCCTCCAAAGCTGCTATGTCTATTCTATCTAAAGGATATTGTACTTATGAGCATCTCTTGTATGTCCACAAGGTGGTGAAGGGTATCATATAGTCGGCCCCGTCCGACTTTTGATTTTCCCCTACTGTTTTTTTTTCTACCGATGTTACGATACGTAGACATAACATGTTTTGGAGGACAAAAAGGCTTAAAAGCCAAAACCATATTTTTCGATCTGTAATTTGATATTTTGTTTCTCAAAGGATATAATAGGTCCATTGCCTTTAATCCTCATATATTAAACCCTACTGATTTTGAATGTCCACCTCATAGTGGGGGTATAAAGTGATCGGCATGGATAAACTGAAACATTTTTCGTTGCCTAAGCTCCACCTACTTCCGAAGGTTATATCGTGATTATTTCAATGGTTTTCGGCAATCTTCTTCCCTTTAGTAGTCCCTGTGAGCTTATTACATTAGACTACACTATAGAAGCCAAGGAGTCTAGCAAAAAAAGTGAATATCAAAAAGTACGTTTACGCGAAAATATATACAAAAAGTGTACCTAACCTGACTTAGAGACAATTCGGTTGAAAACTTCAGATCAAGGGCTGTTCCTATTTCCTCTACTTTAAATATAAAAGATAAAATTAAATATAAAATTGTTTATTTTTTATTTTAAATATAAACATTGGCAATTTTTTGGGACTTTTTCTGACGGGTCAAGTTTCCGTCAGACAAATTGAATTCTTAAATGAAAAATTTCCAACAATTATACTACAAACGTAAAATGAAAGAATTTCAACAATTAAATTAAAATCGTGAACTGAAAGCATTTCAACATTCCTGAAACATTAAAAATTAACCAATTTTAAATATTCAGAATTAAGGAAACAATTACCCATCTAACACACACGAACTCACAAAACAACAACAATAAATCACTGAGTGTAATTGTATGGCATAGCAAAGCAAACAAAAAAGCGTCGAAGAGGAAAAGTAAAACAAGAAACAGCAAAAGGAAAATTAAATAAAAATTTATTTGAGTAAACTAATTGAAATGTTGTTTTTTCTGTTTCTATTTCCTTTGCCATTGTCGACATTTTGCTGTTATTCCTGCTGCCATTAACTTTGGTGTGAACATCGACTGAAGTGGGTTGGCATAGGAATTCCTTCCTTCCTATGGTTGGTGGCTTGGTTGGTATTTTCTTTGCTTGTTTTGCTTTAAGTCAAACAATATTCAGTTACACACGTTGTCAATTTAGCAAATTACGTGAAAATGTGCCATAAGAATTTTCAGCTGCAACCCTAGAAATATTTATTTTCATTAAAAATGTCTGTGCTTGGGGACTTAAATTTGAAACAGAAAAAAGGTGATTGGTGTATGACGGCCAGGGTCTCTGTTTTCTTAAAGGGGGTTAGCAATTTGTTTTTGTTCTATTATTATTTTGGAGGTATTTGTTTTCATGTTGTTTTGGGATTTTTTCCTAAGGAAAAATAAATGTTTACCTAAATAAAGCAAATAAATACCCAGGAGACACACACACACATTTACAATAACACACAATATTGTGAATCCCTTTCCCAGTGAAAATTAAAATAACCGTGAAGGTAACTACACAAAATTATGTACCAAAATCAGAGCAAAGTAAATTTATTATCAAATACCAACAATATGGAAAAATACCACCAACCACCCATGGGAACATTTGTTTGTCAGGATCAGAGGATTGCTTTAAGGGCAATGTTTGGGCTCGTCTAGAACAGCTTGTGTTTACAATTTATAAACAAATATTGTTTATTTCATAAACACTGAGAATTTGTTTTATTAATTTTATTAAAAAACAAAAATTTGTTACTTCACATCCAACAATTTAATTTCAAGATATTTGTTGTATTCCTTGCTTCCTATTTTCATAGTACTTGTTTTCGTCCTCAAATTTTTCTATCTTATCGAAAGCTGTTGAAAATAAAAAGTAAAGTAATTTAAAGAATAATAACAATTTTCCAATTTTTCCTTTTAGGCCATATTTCGCTATTGGTGATTTCTAACGATATCATTTCAAGCGACATATTCAAAGAAAAGAAAAAATAAATATGAACAAAAAGTGTCATATTGTTTGGGGTCAAGGCACTTCAAGGACTTTCAAAATTTGATATTCTATGAGATGGAATTTTCCAATTATAATGAGAAAAAAATTCATTATAAATTTATAGGGACACTTTATATTCATTAAAGAAGATAGAAAAAATTAAAAAGATGAAAAATTGAAATGGAAAACTGAGACCTTAAAAGTAACAACATTTATTATCTTCATTTTAACCCAAGAAAATGAAGAGATTAAAATGTAAAATGAATTCATCGTTTTAATATTAGGATATTATGTCTTTGTGCATATGTTTGTAACAGGCAAAAGGAAACAGATATACACATGGTTCCCTTCCAGAATATGCATCGAATCAGTTTCTGAGTCGATTTATGCATACCCAGAGATCGCATTTATTATCTGCATGAGATGACATTTGGCACAGCCAATTTATTAGGCCCAAGGACGAATCCTATTACTTACTTTACTTTCGTTCCATAAGCCGAGCTTAAAAAAGATTTCCTTGAGTGTGGGGGTCTTATATGACTTTTGAGCTGGGGCATCTTCATTATTTCTCACAACATGACCTAGCCAGCGACTACGTTAGCAGCTCGATAGGTCTGACAATGTCGTGGCGATATTCCGCCATCAATGCATATCGGCCTATAGATCTTTCGAGGATTTTTTCTCTCAAACACTCCAAGAGCTGTCTCATCTGCTTGAGCAAGTATCCATGCTTCAGTAGTATCAGCGTCTTGTAGAGTGTGAGTTTGATCTGGCGGGAGGTGGCCTTGTTTCTAAACTGCTTACTTAGATGATGCCGTCGGCGTAGGCAAGTAACATATGCTGTTTGGTGTACAGAGTGTCATTTCTGTTCACATTTGCATCTCGTATGACCTTTTCCAACTGGATGTTAAAAAGTTCACACGACAAAGGTTATGAATATATCTGAAACAACTTAAAAAATTTCTACTTGTTGAAATTCATTTATTTATACTTGTATAAATATGTATTGTCATTGAAATAGGTGTAGATATTTTATTGTATTGAAAAATTTTCACAGTGTTTGCGGAGGCAATAAAAGAAATAAAACCAAAAGAAAATAAAACAAAAGAATTTTAGTTTTTCAAATAAAATATAAATTAAATTCTTTATTGAATATTGTTTGGATAAACAATATTTTACCTTTTATAATAATAGGTTGAAAAGTGGACGAATATCCAATATGGCTGTGCTGCGGACGAAAATCCAAAAACAAGTGATCGCTTGTTGTTGCAAAGTGGCGCTCTTTTTTGTTTACTAGTTAGAATTTGACATCAGTCACTTTGTGCGAAAATAATTCTTAATTAAACATTCTCCGCCACCTTGGAACATCTAGCGATGTTACAACTTAAAATACTTATTATCTATTTACATCTATAAGTTCAAGGGTAGGACCGTCAATGTGAGCATATTTTTAAATTCATATTTACTTTTTCATTCAAAAATGGCTCGGAAAGCCAAAATGGTCAGGATGACCCATTTCAATGTCTATTGTTCTTCTTTAAACTTATAGTCGACGGAGCCGACTTTTTTTTTAATCCGCGGATACGGAAATATGTACATGTTTTCGGAAGACTGTGCAATCTCCCGGATAGGAGCTGCTTCCTTTCTTTCAATATAAGCACGAAGTGGTTGTGCAGTCTCCCGGATAGGAGTCACTTCGCTATATTTTGCCTGAAGGGCACTTGGACTAACTACTGGAGGACTTAGTGCAATCTCCCGGATAGGAGTGGCCTCCATTGATTCGACCTCATTTTTTTTGAATCTGGATAATTATTAATAATGTTAGCCGGAGCCATTTGTGTGTCAAATTCCCTGTTAGGAAGGGTAGCGGCAATCTTGCTCATGTTTTCCATTCTGCGAAAAAGATGAAAAGATGCTGCGATAATAATAAACGTTTCGTTGGTCGGAAGGATAACATGTCTTCTTACAACACCATATGTACATAGTCTCGACGCTCGGATAAACGTACCGACCTAAATTCCACGAAGTGGAAGTTTGTTTATTACGAATTACCACTAAATCTTCCGTCTGTATATCGCGTCTCGGAAATTTCCTTATAACGATTATATGGAAAGAAACCTTTTACAAACTCATATCCAACGAAAGTAGAATTGTTGAGTTGACGCTTTCATTTTTCTAAACCGATTAACAATATGCATAGGAGATTCATTTATTAATGGCTCTGGAAAACAAGAATTGGAGATCCGACCTAAAGTGACTTGGATTCTGTACCTTGTGCGAATGTGGACTGTAGTTAATAAGGCACATGAGAAGAAGGAAAAGCAGTAGCATTTGGTAATTTGTGGAGCAAAACAAACTATGAATGTTTCCTCTCAGAAAAACAAGCAGAAATAATGGAAAGAACAATCGTGTCATACTTAAAAATGTCTCTTAAGAGTTGGAGCTTTTTTACGCTGAAATTGTCGCCAATAATTTGGATAATATTTTGATGTAGAGGTGGATTTGTGCCTTGCTTCGTAAACTGTGCCCGAAATAGTTGTAGAATATACCCTGACATGAGAACTAGGAACTGGGCCTGTAATAATCCACCCGAAAATCGTATCCTGTGCAACTAATGTACCTGATATATTGATATGAGTGCCTGGTAATATTATCTTTGGATAAAGATCTGCACCTATCAATATATCTACAGGTCTGCAGTCGAATAACTGCGTATCTGCCAAACGAATATTTGGCATCCGAGAAGCAAATTCTGAAGTTACAGAAAACGAAGGCAAATTTCCTGAAATACTTGGAACAACAAACGCCGTTGAGGGCAATAACAGCGATTTGTCGATTGGGGAACCAATGGTAATAGAACACATCTTCCTAGAAGTAGTGGAAACAGTCTGATTTACACCTGAAATCGTAGCTATTGTGGACTGAGTTGCTATGCCTATTTGACGCTGTAGTTTTTCTGTGATGAATGAAGCTTCAGACGCAGGGTCAATAAGGGCACGAACAGGATATGTGACACCATCGTGTATAATGTGAACGATAGCTGTTCCTAATAAGACACTCCTATTTTGGGAAACATGGAATACCTGCCTACTGGTAGCACCAGAAGTTAAAACAGGCGAAGTTGTTGGATTATTTGAACTAGAAGTGGGAGATGAATGTGGGGCTGAAGCTAAATGTGAAAGAGGTTGTGACGGAGTCACTGGTCTGGAAGGACTGGAAATTTCACGATGAAGAAGCGTGTGATGCCGCTTATTACACTTCCCACAACTATGCTTGCTTACACAATTTCTTACTTCATGACCGACAGCTAAACAATTCAAGCAACAATTGTATCGTCGAAGAACAGAATAACGACCCTCAACTGCTAATTTTAGAAAATCTGGGCAAAAACGCAATGGATGTATTACGTTAGGACATAACACACAGAAATTGCCCGTAGAAGTACGTCCTGGATTGGAAGGGACCGATTTGGAGAAATGGGACCGAACCTTCTTTTCAACCTTTGTAGAGGAGTCAATACCACGAATATCTTTTAGACACGTAAGTGTCTGAATTCTCTCTGAAAGAAAGCAATCTAAATCTTTCCAAGATGACAATGCCGACTTATTTTTAACCGTTTGTTCCCATAACGTGACTGTAATTTTAGGCAACCTTTGTATACAAATAAATACAAGTATGGGATCCCAATCGCTTGTAGAAACTTCATAGATCGCCATAGCAGCAATACACCCATTTATTGCTCTTTGAATATTTTTCAATCCTGAACTTGTTTCATTATCAATCACCGGAATATCAAATAACAACTTTAATTGGTTATTGACAAGTATTCGAACATTATCATAGGTTTCCTTAAGAGCCTTCCATGCTAAATTGAAACTTTTATGGGTCAATGGGAACTTTGAAACTATATCTCTAGCTTCACCACTTGTTTTCTTTAGTAAATGACATAATTTTTCAATGTCACTTAACCTATTATTATTAATAAATACGGCGGAAAATAAGTCCCGGAAAGTTGGCCACGAAAGAAAATCGCCATTGAAAACATCGATGTCACAGGGAGGTAAATTCATGGAATGCGAACTATTTTCATTAATGATGCCAGAAACGTCAGCTGCTGCTTCAGCTGGAAAAGAAATTTGAGAAATAGACAGAACTTCATTTACACCCTGGCGAGGAGAACTTGCCATATTTGGCACATTTGAAACAGAAGATGTCTTTGATTGAGGACGTAATTCATCTAACTTTCTTTTAATTAAGGCAAGGCTACGAATATAGGCTCTAAAAACAGTCCGGTTTTTCGCTTCTGCTGATGTGAAGTCATCTGGGTCACCCTCGTCACGAGTTTGCAAATGAGTAAGGCATTTATCAAACATTTCTTTCGCCTTAGACCACATTTCTATAACTTCAGCAGCCTGTATTTCTAATGCATAAATATCAAAATCTTCATCTTGGAGAGAAACGAGGTTAGCATCGAATTTGATCAGAGCATCAGCAGCTCGAATGAAGAAATCTAGTGGAGTAAGCGACATTGTAGGAAAATTATATATGAAACTTTCAACTTCAAACAATAGAAAATATCAAAAAGTGAGAAAAAACCAAAGTTAAATTGAATAAAACTTGAAAAATGTCAATAAACTTCACAAAATTCTATACTAGAATCCAAAATCTCAACTTGAAAACAAAAGGTTTCGAAGAAAACCAATAAAAAATACGAAAATATTTTCAAGAAATCCGAAATATTTTTGAGATTTTATAAAAAATACCAAATACCAAAATATTGTATTGAAAAAATACAATAAAACTCAAAAAATATGCAAAAAATAATCAAACGTATTTTTCACAGTGTATGAAAAAATCACAAAATTTTTCTATGTGTACTAAATTTCGTTGAGTGTATTGAATAATACACTAATTACTGTATTCCGTAAGAAAAAACAACAATTTATAAATTTTAAAAAATATTTCAAAGAAAATAAAGAAAATTCAAATTAATCAAAAATGTTGACCGAATGTAGGGTGCATGGACTGTAAAATGCACTTCGAGGTCCAACAACAACAAATTTTCCCAGAAAATATTAAGTAGAACAAATTATATTCAAATGGTATATTGTAATATGTAGGCAATAATAAAAATGTTGAAAATTTATTTCCCGTTATAAAAAATTTTTATTTTAATTTACCAAACTTTTTCACCGGCCTTCGTACGTTGACTTAGTAACCGGCCCTCGTGTGTGTGAAATTACGATATAAGTTGTTGTGAACAGTTGCGTGAAATTTGTGTGTTTTTATTCCTTCTTTTCTCTATTCTTTTTTAAACTTTGGACTGTTGGAATTTGGATAAAAACACTAACAACAATAGGAATATTATTTTAAACGAAATTATGAAACTAACAACTATCACTGGTTCACTGCACTTTTTGTTTTCTTTATTTTTTGCAGTATTCTCGTTAAATGAGAATATGCAGTGTAGTTATTCTTAAAGAGAATAACAATGACAACAACGCGTGACGGTGTTGTAAGACGGACGTCTGTAATTTATGGAATATAACTTTTTGTAAACAAAGAAAAACACTCGCGTATGCTCACTAATATTGACGGTACTCACCTTAAACAATATTATGAGATATTAGTAATTGATGGATGGATGTTTGATGTTTTCTTGTTGATGTGATGCTGACGGAGTCAGTGCGCCTTTGAAAACAAATGCAAAAAATGCCAATTACTTCTTCTTCTTTGTTGTTGTTGAGGACACCAATTCGATTCGGCTCGAATGGACCAATGTTTGCGGAGGCAATAAAAGAAATAAAACCAAAAGAAAATAAAACGAAAAAATTTTAGTTTTTCAAATAAAATATAAATTAAATTCTTTATTGAATATTGTTTGGATAAACAATATTTTACCTTTTATAATAATAGGTTGAAAAGTGGACGAATATCCAATATGGCTGTGCTGCGGACGAAAATCCAAAAACAAGTGATCGCTTGTTGTTGCAAAGTGGCGCTCTTTTTTGTTTACTAGTTAGAATTTGACATCAGTCACTTTGTGCGAAAACACAAAGTTGTATTTTTGCTATTGATGTGCAAATTCTAACGGCAGGAAATTTTGAAGTTAATTTTAAATATTGGAAAATAATTCTTAATTAAACACACAGTCTGTTTTCAACCCTTAATAATAAACGTTGCTGTTCTTTTATAAAAATCTATCCTCGGAGTACTTCTACTTCTTAACAGGCCCTTCAGACCTTGTGCCACTCAAAGTTGTCCTGCATAGCCGTATTAATTTTGCAGAAATGCCGAACGCGGACTTGGCTTTAAACATGTCTGAGCGAATAGAGCTGTCGAATGCGGGAGGTATACACTCTATACCGTCATCTATTATTGGTTCTGGGGTATCTTCTTCAGCACTACTATTTGATACCAGAAGCTTTTCAAAATGCACCTTCCAGATCATCAACACGCTATCGGTATCACTAAAGCCTTCGATTTGGTGTTTTAATCTCTTCCAATAATTATGCATTTTTCGGTGTTTCATTTAGCGTCCATAGTGTGCCGCTCCATGCACTTTACTATGCAAAAACCGTAAAAATGGATAAAAATGACGCAACGTGCATAAGATTTTTATGCGCATCAGATTTCAGTAATATTTAATGAAAATACACAAAAGTACACCAATTTTAAAAGAATTGGTTAAGAACCGTGGATGTGCCCCCACTATCGATTTTGGATAAAATACGCATATTATTCGCGTATCGATATGTTTTTGACCTATTTTCACACAGATTCGTGAATATGATATCACAAGAATGAATGTATATGAAATCAATTCGAAGAAAAACGCGAATATATACGGGATTTTGTCAAAATAAGTTTTTGCAGTTTTTTCCCACATTCAAGGTACCTATCTATATCCGTCGTTTTATAGGGCGGAATCGAACATGGATGGGCTCATCAGATCCGGCACGTACAAAAACTAAAATCACGCGGAGTTCCACGGAATTTGAATGGACTTTCTTAATTTTAGACTCAAGAAATATGTTTTTTATAAAAATTTACGCACCAAACTTTCGTCTTTGGGACCCAATTGCAAAGGAGCTACGGTGAGCATATTCATGAGATATACAATAAACGAAGGAAAATCACGAGTTCTACAATCCTATAATTAGTTTAGTCCATTATCTGGATGCGCGTCCTAATTATAAGAAAAATTCAAAAAACACCGAAAATCCGGCTTCAAAATGTCAGCATCTATTATGGGTGGATGCTGTGATTATATCGAAAAATCATACATTAGAACCATATTGTCCATGGGGTATTCTGCAACTTAGTCGCTGATCACATGTGCGTTGTGTAGTTTATCCACAAATCAGGAAGGAACACAAAAAGAACTCGTTGACTTCAACACATTTTCACTCATTTTTTTCACATTAACACCATCACAGCCTCCACGCAACTTATTATTTATTACCAATATTCTAAGATTGTTACAAGAACAATTCATTTTATAGAAATGAATTTAAATTATATGCAATATGTTTATATTTCGCGAGTTATAAGCTTGCCAACCACAGTTTCAAGGAATTTAAAAGATTTTTGTAATTTCCCATATATCCGTCAATTTACATGAAATTTAATGGAATAAAAAATTTCCGGTGTCAAAACTAATGTTATTTAAAGAAAACAAAATTTATTTCCGCCCACATGAATTTCATATCATTTGGATAC
>NW_026877649.1:0-22632 GCF_032173495.1 Musca vetustissima
AGGGTTGGTCTGGTTTTCTCTATCATCTAGCGTGATTTTGGCTTGGAAGGAAGATTACGATGTGCAAAGTTTGGATTCAATCGGAAACTCCTCTCGAAAGTTGACTATACAGACAAATGGAATAGAACCAATGTACAGTTTAGTGAACTGTACGTCATTTTGGAGTCAGGTAGTCAAATGGAAATAGTTGTTTTCTAAGATTCTATTTATAATGTAGATCATAAAATATGCTATTTATGACTCTCACGCATGGTGTGTGTGCAGGTCTCAAGTGGAACGTCAATAGTGCGTTGGTAAATAGAGATAAGATTGCTGCACACGGCGCGCATAAGAATGCATTTTACATAATTTGTTGTCTGTGTGTATTTTTGGGTGATCGTAAATAAAGACCATAAATATGTCCAAACCCAAATCTATTTACACATTCAATGTATGTATTTGAAATGCATTGTACTTCTATGTATTAAAATGTCGGTTTAGAGTTAAGAAAATATTATAAATAAAATGAGTTCACCTCGAACCACGGAACCGTCAACACCGTGCGTTTCTTTTTTCTCTAATTTCTCCCGTCGCACATTTGTGATGAGATCAGGAGTCATCTCATCATTTGGTGACCCCGACGTGATAGGCGCGTAGTATTTACTGACGTGATAGGCGCGTAGTACTTACTGACGTGATAGGCGCGTAGTAAAGGACAAACTACGTTGGTTATCGCGTAGTATTTAGTGAAGTGATAGGCCGTAAAAGAAAAAAATAAAATCGTTTTTTTCACATAGAGATAGTGACGTGATAGGCGCGTATAAAAAAAAATACGTTTAGTTTGTCGCGAAGCGAAACAATAGACGCGTAGTAAAGAAAGAACTGCGTTAGGTCTATTGTGAAGTGTTTAGTGTAGTGCTACTAACGTGTTCGATGTGCCGGTGAAGGCAAGCCGTGCTAAGTCTACACGTATTGTTTTGGGATAGGCACACTGCTGAGGTAAAGGCAGTGTTAGTTTTTGTCCAAGGTTTACCCGACAAAATAGTTATAAGGGAATAGGCAGTCGAAGAAAGACTGTTTTTATCTCGTTAACATAGATGATTTTAATAAGAAGACAGAGATATAATCGTAAAAATGAATTTTGAACAATTCATTCAACATCAAAGAATGTTGGGCGAATATATCGTCTCTATTTATTTAAAACTGAGCAAAATTGCTCAAAAACGTGTGACAGGAGAAACTAGAAATTATTGTTTAGGTTTAGCAAATTCCTTCATAGAAGCAAGGAGGGAATTCCTAGATAATGAGGAGAAGCTCCACCGTATGGGAAAGGTTCCATACAAACATATATTGTTTGGTTTGGGAGTACGGTATGCTTTTGACGAGATTGAAACCGGTATGTGGTTGAGGGGTATTGTCGTACCCTTAGAAGCTCCAAGGTTTGAAGCAGTAGCTAAGTTGAACAGCGTAAGTTCATCAGGAGAGTATGAAGATAGCGATATATTTTTCCTATCGCCACAAGAAAAAGATACACTAGTTAGGCGACTAAGTTTTGCCTTAGAGGAGTTAGCAGAAGAGGTTGAGAATGCTCTTCTGAGCAACTCAAGAATTAGCTTTCATAAGTATGTAAACGCTGAAGGTAGATATTTAGAATATGGCTTGAATTTACCTGTAGATAGTGTTCTCGCTAGAAGATTTTTCTTTCTTGAGATTTGCTATGAAGTATTAGAAAAAGATATTAATTTTAGAAGAGGATACGAATTGATTGTCGTGAATGAAGAATCTCGTTTCGAGAATGAAAATGACTTAGGGACGAGTGAGACGGAGACTACAAAAATTAGAAACGGCCACGTTGATGTTCCGCGAGTCGGTGTGGAAGTCGAAAACAACAAACCACAAATAACGCGTAAACTGAAGCATAAAATCGATAACGCGAAAGTACAAAAAATAGAGACTGCAAAGAAAAAAGATGCAGTTGAAGAAGTGCTGTCATCACGAACTTTAAATAAAACATCTGGAGAAAAGGTGCTGCAAATGAAAGAGCCAGACACCATCCTCAAGGATAAAGATCGAAAGAGTGGCTGGGAAGATCCTATAAAGAAAATTGTTGCCGAAACCCTAAGAGCCCATAGTGAAACTGTAGAGAATACCAACCCGACGGTAACAGTCACTGGTCCAGCGGTTGGCGCTACCGACGGCTGTCCTGCTGTCCAAAATGCACTCATAGATAAAGATGAGTCACTGCCCAAAATAGGAAAACACGTCGAAGAAAATGACTTTAAAGAGTTGAAAACGGATACGAGTAAAAATTCATACCAAGCTGCGGTGAAAATAAAAACGACTTTACCCACAAAACTTCAAAATGACGATCAAAAGGACATCGTGAAAGAATATGCTTGTAAAAGGTCGAATAAAGAAAATAAAGAAGGTGCCAAATGGAATACGCTGGAACACAAGGGTCCTGTATTAACTCCTTCTTACAAGCTTTTGCCAGGAAATGTTTACTGCTGCAAGCCATTAAAGCAAAACAAAGAACCTGAGAAAGCCGCTACATCACATGCTAAGATGTTGCATAACACAAAGAAAATCATCTGTAATTTCATGACCACTGAAGAGAAAAATAACTTCAAGGGAGAGAAATACCCATTACGAAGAAAAAAGTTTTTCCTAGTTTTTCATCGGTGGAAGATGGAGTCATCCTGCAACTGGCTGCTGAATGTTGCGGGTGCCATAACCTAGGTGTAAAGAGCATAGTGAAGCTGTTCCTATTTTTTATAATCTCTATTAAAATTAGAACTTATGTTTAGCATTTGTTATATATTTAGAAATTCAACCGATTGTTAGTATTAAGAAAATTATGTGTATTTC
Organism: Musca vetustissima; assembly: GCF_032173495.1. Classification (NCBI taxonomy): domain Eukaryota; kingdom Metazoa; phylum Arthropoda; class Insecta; order Diptera; family Muscidae; genus Musca; species Musca vetustissima. Next base: position 2,848 of record NW_026877649.1, read on the forward strand.
ATACATTTTATCTATACATGTTTTGTTAAAAGATTGGGATCTTTTAAAGCCCGCAACCAATTTTCCCCCATTACCCTAATATATTATCATAATTTTATTGCTATTGTTGTTTATTTCAACTACATAAAGGATCCTTTCAAATATTTTAATTCTCTACTGTGGTGCTGACTTTTCTTCCCGTCGTTTTATACCACACTTTAATTTTTCACTCAAAAGTCTTCGTTCCTTTATTAAATCTGAAAATATTCGTCCTAGACCCTAACAATTATAAATTACATCTGGATCACAATAACATTTTATGCAGATTTCCATGACTATAGGGACTGGTATTGGAAATGGGATATATCGCCCCAAGTTTTACTCTATCATCCATATAACTGTTCCTGTAATTTTATATTTTGGATTCTTGCTGGATAGAAAAGCTTCAGACAAATTTAAATTTCGCATATATTCGATAAATGCTCAATATTATAGGGATTTTCGGCATGATTTTCTAATATTTCGGGATTTTATCAAAATATATCAATATCCTCTAATTTTCGATTTTTTTGCTGATTTCAGTCACCCTAGCTGGTATCTACTTAGAAACACATGTTGAGTTTGTGGTGTGATACATCTCGTTTGATATTTCTAGCCACATTATCCAATCGATGTGACTGTATTTAATCATTACGAAGTGGAGGAATTTTGGTAGGTAGCAACTTCTTCACAGAATATATTCAGTAAAAGTCCATGTTTCTATATAGCCTTATTTTCGGTAAGTTCAAGATCATTGTCCAATTTTCCAATTTGAGTGTCTGTAGTTTCTTACTTTTCCTGACTGCAATATACACTGGAAGGCATATTGCATGCCCAGGTTGGAGGGTATAAAACATTTGGTGCGGCAGCACGACGACATTTTTAATCGTTTAGGAGAACTATTATTAACATCATTATGCATTATCCATATGAGGTCTTTCTTGTAGCTATGCATGTTTTTAAAGCTTGCTAGACCAAATGGATGATAACCAAAAGTAATACAACATGATAAATTAAAAACATATGCATCTCTACTTTTAAAATATCACTTTCCTTCATTTTAATCTTCGTTTTTATGATTTCTTATTTTCCATTTATAATTTAATATTTAATTTTATTTCACAAACAATTCAGGTCATAGCAATAAAATTGTAGCTATGAAGAAGAAGATGAAGACGACGAAAAAAATACAATCATAACTTTTTTATACAATTTTTGCACACAACAAGAAAATTGTTTGAAATGTCTTTTATTTTGTTATTAAATTCCTTGCACCTTAGCAGAAATGGAAATTTCAATGTAATGAAAATGTCTGGAATGAAAATAAAAAGTAAAATAAACCAAATGGCAGGAAAAAAATTACAAAAAAAATACTCTCAACTATAGTAATAAAATATAAAAATTAAAAGGAAATATAAGAAAGTTGCAAGGAACGAAATAGGAAAAAAATGGCTATGAAAAAATTAATCCTTATCAGGAGAGGAGTGCAGAGAAGAAGGATAAGAATTCTTTAAAACTGAACTGAAAAAGGAAGTGTCCTTTGAAGGACCATAGAAGAGGAAATCTGTTTACAGAATCCAATTTAATAACAACAAACACACAAACTAAGCCATGTCCACCAGGGCCTGGGTGGGAAATAAAAAAAAAGAAAAAAAACAATAACAACAATCCAATAAAAATGCATTAAAATAATGAAAATAAGTAGAACAATTTCTCTACTGTGAAAATTGTGTTTATCTAATTCAGAATGTTGCCATTCTGGGCTAAGAGGACGAACACCAACAACAACAATAGGAGACAAAGTATAAAAGAACAACAACAACAATGAGAACAAAACTTGACAATAGAGATTAAGTTTAATTCAACTAAGATGGAGAAGACGCAGAAGAAGAAGTAGAAAATGCGGGCTAAAATTAGAATAGTAGACAAAAGTAGACAGTAGCGAGTAGAATAGAATGGAATAGAATTAAATAAAATCATGAACAGGAAAAACCTGTTGCTCGCTCGCCATCTCCACCCAATACACTTCCTTCCTGTCCTGTCTCCCTAGGGGCGGCATTGTTGTCAGCCTTGGATAACACAGAAAGCATCGTGAAATACGCGAAAAAATATTTTTTGTCTTCTTATCGTTTTGTTGTGTGTGTGTGCTGAGCCTCCAGCTTTTGAAGGTAATGGCCACGACGACGTCGACGATGAGTATGATGAAAATGACTCCGATGCTGCGGGTTAGCGTTTTGGTTGTTTTAGAGACCACTGAGGCCATTGCTTTGTATCCTACTCTCTTTTGTGGATTTTTCAATGTCATTTTCGTGGAGCCTTCATGGTTATATGAAAGTGGAAAAAAATTATCAATACGAGAGATGTTTAAATAATCGGAGAATAAGAAGAATGGATTTTTTTTAATAATAATGTATGCCCATTGCGTCTGATATGGACCACTTGATCAACCAGCGATAATGCATTGTTCCTGCAGTTTAACTACGCAACAAAATCGACTCGGAGATGAAGGAAACACAGTTACTGAGATTTGAATCTTACAGCTTTGCGATGGTTACAACTTTGTTCGGAAGTATCGAAGCAGAAGCAGAGGAGAGGACTTGTATTCTTATTAAACCACTCGATCCAGTGCAAACCTATTTTGCTATATTGAATGTATGGTGGTAGCAGTCCCGAATTGGGTTCCTAGTCCACGGCCATTTAAACATAGTTAACCGGTAAGGAATGTAGTAAAGTCGGACCGGGCCGACTATATGATACCCTTCACAACTTTGGGTATATTCTACATATGTCGCCTTTTCGAAGGCACATTGACAGATAATTGAACTAACTTAAATAATTGATAGATATTTATATGTGAACCGACTACATCAATCCATTCTGCAACCCATGCTAAATTTCATTTCATTCGGGCAGATTTAGAGTCGTTTGCGTAACATGGGACAAATATATGTAAACCGATTTAAGGCAAACTTGACACACGTTATTCGATGTGCTGCACTGTTCAATATTTAATATCAATCAGACACCCGTCGATTTTTTGGTGCAAAATTAACATGAAGTCGGTCGAAAATATTTATAGACTCAATTCAGTACGCTTTGCCAAATTTCGCGCACATCGAAGAATGTATATGGACTTTTGTGCACCATTTACATTAAATCGGTAGAAAATATATATGGGATCTATATTTAAATCAGAACCAATTTTCACGAAAATTAACACACATCATTCAAGACTTAATTTAGTATGCTATTTCGCGCATATCAAAGAATGTATAGGGACTTTTGTGCACCATTCCTCTAGGAAGAAGATCTCCAGCTTTTCCACAGGAAGAGGAATTAGTGCAGTTCTTTCTCAGGAAGAAGAATACCTGCAGCTCTTCCACAGGAAGAAGAAGACCTACAGTTCTTTTCTAGAAGGAAGAAGACCTCCAGCTCTCCTATAGGAAGAAGAATACGTGCAGTTCTTCCACAGGAAGAAAACTCTTGCAGTTCTTCCACAGGAAGAGGAATACCTGCAGCTCTTTCACAGGAAAAAGAATACCTACAGTTCTTCTCTAGAAGTCAGAAGAAGACCTCTAACTCTCCTATAGGAAGACGAATACCTGCAGCTATTCTATAGGAAGAAGAATACCTGCAGCTCTTAAACAGGAAGAAGAATACCTACAGTTCTCCTCTAGGAAGAAGAAGACCTCCCGCTCTCCTATAGGAAGAAGAATACCTGCAGCTTTTCCACAGGAAGAGGAATTCATGCAGCTGTTTCTCAGGAAGAAGAATACCTGCAGCTCTTCCCCAGGAAGAAGAAGACCTACAGTTCTTCTCTAGAAGGAAGAAAATATATATGGCAGCTATATCTAAATCCGAACCGTTTTCCACGAAACTTAAGACACATAATTATACCCTCAGCCTTATGGCTAATGAGGGTATATACACTTTGATACGGTGGAAATGTGCCACATCGAAATATTGATTTCGATGACGCCAAATTAGTTTTGGAAAATTTGGAGTTGTTGTTGTTGTAGCAGCCATATTGCTTTTACTCAATGGGCTGAGGTGACAGACGTTGGACCAGAAAGACTCGGGTCGTTTCGGATCGCAGACCCCTCGGTCGTGAAAATTTGGAGTCGATTTAACCGTTGTCTGTCTGTCTGTCTGTCACCTGAATATTTCATCCACACTTAATTTAAGTTCGATGATGGGGAACATCGGTCCACTGCTTTTGCACCTCCCCCACAAAGTTTCAAAATTTTTAATATTTATGAATCTGATATAAGGGGAATCGAAGGTTCGATTTGAACCAAATTTTGCACAAACTATTATCTTTACCAAGAATAGATCAAGTTTGAAGATGGGAGCCATTGGTCCTTCTGGTACCTCCCCCACAAAGGGTCAACATTTTCCATATTTATACATCCAATATCAAGCGAAGGAAATGTCCGATTTGAGCGAAGCTTTTCACATCCTATTATCTTTACCAAATCTAGATCAAGTCAGAAGGTGGGACCTATTGGTACACTCCTTCTGGTATCTCCCACTCAAATGGTCAACATTCTGTCCGTCTGTCCATTATACTTTGTAAGCACGATACAGGCTATGGACCAATCTTCACGAAATTTTGCATGTAGGACGGGTTCTGGCCAATGAAGACACCTCTATATTCGGTAAAGATCAGATAATTTTTAGAGGATGAAATGGACCAAGTACTTAATTTTTGCCGGTTTCTCTGGTCGCTCCAGAGGCCGCAATTATGGCCCGAACATCGTGAATTTTTACATGGAGATGGGGATCAGGTCAAAGAATAAGCATTTTGACAAAGATTGGTCAATATTTAGCGGGTCAAATGGACCCTAACTTTTGTGTGAAAAATGGCAACATTTGTATTATATAGCGTATATATTTACTCCTGAAGGGCATAGAGCCGAGAAGTTGATAGTATATCCAGTTGAGAAGTTGTTCTCGGATGTGGGAGTTACACATACATATTTACAGGTGCTTACGTATTCATATATCATTTAGTAACCCATTACCAAACTAGCGGGCGGAAATATCACGCTGATCGATTTGAAATTTTCCATTGGGTTCCAGTTATGGTCAAGGACAACGCCTATACTTTTTAGTGATGGTCAGATAAAACTTTTGGGATGAAGTGGACCGAAAAGTTATTTTTTGTGTTTTCTCAGTGTAAGGAAGAGGCGTTGTTGACTTCTAATCGGATATGAGGGTGCAACTACCACGAAATATTACCCAGACTCGGAATAAACTTCTTTAGAATGTTAGAACTCCCTCGTAGTTGTGTAGGGTATTATATGGTCGGCCCCGTCCGACTATACTGCTCCGCTCACTGGTTTATTATGATTTTATGTTTTCTTCTTTGCTATGTCTTGTTCATATTTAGCATTTATATCGAAATAATTTGGAAAATACAAATGAGAATTTTGTAATGCCAATTCAGAAGTAGGTAGAGAAATAAATAAACAATGTAATTCAAAACTAAACACAATCGAGTGAGTGCAAATTCGGCGGTTGTTAGCAGCGGGAACAGTAGTCACAGAAACGTTTGCCAACACAGCAACAACTAAGCAAGGGAGAGGCGGAGAACGTTATCAAAACAATAACAGCCGCACTAGGAATGATGGTGGTGTTTTTTCTTGAGAGGAATTCAGTATTAAGCTATGCGACGTCAGTTCGACTTTAGAGCATTGGAAGAACATTCAGGGCTACAAGACGCTGTGTTGAGAACTGCAATATGATGTATCCTTATGCCACTTTTGGACCATCGTCATAAGATGGCATTTATCAACACAGCCGACAACAGGATGGTAAAACTGTCTCAATGTATATTGGACAAGATACCTGACACATGCTCTGCAAATAAATTGCTAACGCATAGGATGCAAAAGCGATATATCGGTACCCGTTTTGGTATAGCCCCTTTTCCAATCGACTTTCGATATTTTAAATTTTGGGAATGTTTTGTAACCATATTTATATTTAATTTTATATTTTGGAGCCTCATCGGGTAGAAAATCTCCTATCAAAAATTACCGATCAATACTGGCCAATGTTTCGGGGTAGCCCTCATAACATGGTACACCCCATTATTCGGGATTTTTGTTTCAATTTGATATTATGGGTTTTTAGTGGATGCCAAACCTTTCTACAAAAAATTGTTATTATCCGCCCACGTTTAGATGCAGCCTAAATTATAACTTTCAAGGGACAACGTCAAGGGTCTGCATAATTATAACCTAGGGTATTAGCTATACTATTCAATTTTTGCCGGCATTATATGCCTACCATCGTATTTCCCATATTCGACACGCTAAAGTAGTCGTTGTTTTAGTTTTTTTTTTCTTGAATTGATTTTTTGTGGGTTAACAAAATGCACTTGTAAAATTACAATTTGAACATGGCTTTTTACATGGAGTATTTAAGACAAGAGGACAACTACTGTATATTTGAATTCTTAGTTATTTACTTTGCCCGCCTCCTCTCCTCACCAAGGTTTCATTTTAGGTGGGTATATAACTGAAAAAAAAAACATCAACAGGAGGTGTGCGTGTTGAATAGTGTCTTTTGGGGTTCTGTTGTGTGATTTAGTAAAGCGCCCAGTCGTCAGGAAAACAACATTTGCCGAAAGAGAACATGAATTTCAAATGGACAGATGAACGAACGAACGGACGACCGAACGAACGAAAGAACGGATGAAACGACATGCAAACTGGTGGCATGCAAGCACTGCTATAGTGGAAATGTGGTGTACCCTGCACAATTAAAACTCTATACTTAAGGTCGATTTATATACTTTTTTTTAGAAACTAGATCTAAAAGACGGAACCATTGCATAAATTCTTGAAATTGACATCACTATATATATTTTATTTATAATTTGTTCCTTTATTTATTGGCTACACTAATATTTAGGTCGGCACTAAGGAAAGTGTTCTCTAAGATCGTTTGTCACAAATTCAAAGACGAACCAAATAAGTAACTTATTTTTAGTTAGAAATGTAGGGTGTCATGTTGTAAAAAATCATTTACAACACAGCTTAAAACTAAATGTTCTGATAGTGACATTTACTATGTAATTTGAACATCGAATGTGCATTCGCATTTGGATACTAGTTTCCTAAGTTAAGATTGTGGTAATCCTGCCAGTTGGTAGCTATGATTGATATCGTTGGAAAATGCAATGTGTCCATTGTATACGGAAATGAATAGCATACTAGAATCATATTTTAGGGATGATAATCAAATAGCAAATTTGTGGAATATCTGATATACACAAATATTCATGCAATCGTAATAGCAAACATGTTTGGCAGATATGAATTTTTTATAACTTCTACTGTGAGGTTCGAAATTCAGGAAATCGGTCAAAAGACTTACACGGTGCTACGTCAAAACATGGGATAATATCACTTTCAGCAAAGAAAATTTTGTGAAGTTCGGTTTATGTTTGTGGTTACTACAGCGAACAGAAAAACATACAAAAATAAAATTTTTGGTCCATTTGATCCCCTAACTGATGATTGCCCAAAACAATAGTCACACAAAGCTATAATAAAAAAAATTGTGTAGTTAAAAAGGTTGAATTTGTACTTAAAATACCGCTGTGGAAAATCATGATATGTGCAGAAAATCAATAATGTTACACATACCTATATTTGTTGTCTCAGGCAGGCTATGGAGGTTATGAGCGTATCCTTTTTATTAATCCAGAGTAACCCAGGTGCTCCAATATATCTTCATCTTCATTTCAGCGAACTGTGGCAAGCTGAAAATGAAAAAGAATATATAAAGGTAATGTTTGTTATTTATTTAGGTGTATATGATGAGGACCGGATATTTCAAATTATAGCTACTTCGGTTGGAATATTGAAGCTGGTTTCTTAATTTCTGAGAACTCGAAATGACTAAAAAACAACCGATTTGGACTTAAAGATTTTTGCATTTGACTAAAAAGTCGACTTTTCGATTTTTCGATTTTGTCAAACCTGTTCATAATCGTTGTCTCAACAGATAAAATAAATAGACGTGAATTTGGCTGCGGATTTATGATTAATAGGAGAATAAAAGACCTCGTCCTCAGATTCACTCCAGTAAATGAGCGTATTGCTATAAGCCGTATAAAAGCAAAGTTATTATACATCAGTCTTATTTTCACCCATACTCAGACGGAAAACAAAGATTAGATATTTTAGAAGCGCCTAGAAACAGCATATGACCGCTGCCCGGGCCATGACATTAAATTCTGCTAGAAGATTTTAATGCAAAAATCGGAAGGGAAAATTCAGCCACCATGAAGGAACATCCGACAACGGCATAAGGTTGATTGACTTCTCGGCAGCAAAAAACGTAGTAGTTGTTGTAGCAGCCCTATTGCTTTTACACAATGGGCTGAGGTGACAGACGTTGGCCGAGTAAGACTCAGGTCGTTTCGGATCGTAGACCCCTCTGTCGTGGAAACGACGTAGTAGTTAGCATGGCCACCTGATCATGTTGTAATAGGCGGAAGACATACGTCCAGTGTTTTAGACGTTCGATCGATGCGAGGAGCGAATATCGATTCGGACCATTACCTTGTGGCAGCCAAGGTACGCACCCGTTTTAATGTAGCAGCAAAGGTGCGATCTAATGTAACACGGAAACTCGACGTCTAAAAACTGCAAAAACACAGCAGATAGCAGAAGCCTACTCCGCTCAACTTACCCAACTGCTTAACGAAAGCACTCCTTGTTCCCATAGTAATATAGAAGCACAATGACAAAAAAAATGCCCACTCTCTATAAACTGCAGCAAAAGCAACAATTGGGTATTAAATATCACCATCAAGAAACCCATGGTATGATCAGGAATGTCGTACTTCTACTGAGTTCAAAAATGCAGCGTATAGGGCAACACTGCGTACAGTAGCAACACGTAATGCGATGGAGAATTATCGGGAGAAAAGGAGAAACGTATTTTCAGAAAAAAGAAGAAAGAACAGAAAAACGTGAGCGTGAGCAAATCGACATGTACAGGAGTCAGAATGAAGTCCGGGGATGTTACTAACGAGTAAAACACCACACCGAAGGCTTTGGAGCAGGCACATCCTCTTGTAGATATGAAGAAGGAAACCTGGTGACAGAGACAGACAACTTGTTGAGGATCTGGAAGGAGCATTTTGAAAAGCTTCTGGTATCAAATAGTGGCGGTGAAAAACATACCCCAGAACCAATAAGAGATGACGGTATAGAGTGTATACCACATAGTCAAGATGAGGTCAGAGTAGCAATTAATCGGTTGAAGAACAATAAAGCAGCAGGTACCGATGGATTACTAGACGAACTATTCAAGACCAGGAGCATACACATGCATTAGTACAGGAATAAGTCTCCTTCCCATCGCATATAAATTGCTATCCAGCGTGCTGTGTGAACGAATGAAGTCAAAGTTCAATGACATTATTGGACCATATCAATGCGGCTTCAGACCTGGCAAATCCACCATTGACCACATTTTCACTCTGCTCAAAATCCTGGCAAAGACCCTCGAAAAACAAATCGAATTATTCCACCTGTTCGTCGACTATAAAGCCGAATTCGACAGACCTATCCGTTCAGAGGTGTTTAAAGTCATGTCTGCTATGCAAGATAACATAAACTTGTACAAGGTATGTTAAAGCCATATCAATTATGCAGGAATGCCAATCGCAGGCAAGGCTTTAAATACCTCTGAAGTGATAGGGCTGTTGAATGCGGCTTTATAGGTGGAATGTGTCGATGTGTTTTTCATAGGTTCTTCCAGGATCTGACGCAGAGTGAAAATCCAGTCAATGGCGGATTAGTCAGGCCTGAATCAGCATTGTTATTGTCCAATAATGTCGTTGACCATTGGCATCAGTCGTTCACACAGCACGATATATTGCACTTTATATGCGGGCGGAAGGAGACTTTTTCCTCTACAGTTGGTACATATCGTCTTGTCTCATTTTTTGTGCACGGGGCACAGGATGCTGAGGTTCCCATCATTGGTCAGGCATTCCTCTAGCCAAATTGTACTAATCAGTGGTATACTCATAGAAGACACAGAGGTCTTCTTATAGGAGGGCTGAAAAGAAGCTCAGGAAATATACAATTTGGTCTCCAAAAAGAAGGCCTTGTGGACTTCTATAAAAATAGCTCTTAAGAAGCCAACATGGAAGTTATTCAGGATCATAACTTCGAAATCCTCTATACGATAACCTATAGTTCACCTATAAAACGATAACCATTTGGGTCTCCTATGGGTAATACCTGTGGCCTCCACGAAAATTACTTCCAAGTCTACGATATGATGATCCATAATTCGCCAATAAAACGAAAACGTGTTGGTATTCTATAGGCAATACTTTTGGATGTCCATAAAAATATGTTTAGGCCTTTTCAAATACACATTTAGGTACATTCTATGAAAACATTGGTCTCTTATAAGAACACCTTTTTCTTCTAGAAAAGTACGTATATAAACGATTTTGTTCGCTAAGAAATTAACAATGGATGGTGTACTAAAATATGATCAGGAGTTTTACAAACAGATTACCTCCTGAATTTTCTGACGTTAGTAAGTTCAGTCTGCTATTTTTTCATTTCCGGAAATTATCCACTATCTTAAAACGAAACTAAATTATGATGATTTGAAAATAATCGCAGTATCGTGGTTTCCTTTCAGACTAACTTCTTGTTCCTATTGATTAAATTTGAATTATTTCCCTGCACTTACAAAAATCTATTCAAACATTTTTTTCATTCCTTTAAAAAGGTTTTTTTTTATCTTAGGTCTATAAATTTTCAACTTTTAGTTAGTGGTTTGCCACCACAACATTACATATAGTTCCGCTGAAATTTAAACATTCATTCGTTTGTTATTTGGTTTTCTTCCTATCCATTTCAGTGTGTTGAAAATTATTTCAAAATTATTCTGTCAATTTTAAATCCTGTTGATAAAAACAACCCAGCAAGCAAGCTCAATTATTTAATGGAGATAGTGACAAAGAGGCAAGAGACTAAGACAATTTCTAGACACCTACCTAGCCTTTGCCAGCAACTACCTGACCATTGCCGCCTTGACTTGTTGTCTGTCACATTCCACTCTAGTTAATCCATGAGCAGCCGCAGCAGTGCAGCATAAAGTAGCAATAAATGCTCCATAATGAGTCATTCAGTCATTTAGTCAACGACGAAGACGACCGCGTCGACGACAACTATGAAATGATGACAAATTTTTAAGTGCTGCCTGCTTGCAACTGGCTTGACTAGCTTGCTGCTGTTGACTATATGGACAGCCATTTGACAAATGAAAAATAACAGGTTAAAAAGTAAATACACATAACAATAACAACAATAACAGGAACAACAACAAAAACATATAAACATTGTAAATTTATACCGGTCAACCACAATAGAGCACTGACAAAAGACTAGAATATAATTTACGATCGGTCTCTGGTGACCGTATTAAACTCACAAAACCACAAAATGGTTGATGTCCCTAAGCAGAGCAGAGCAGTGCCGGGCCGAGCGATGGCACAGTTCAAAAAGGGACACCACCGACGAGGACATCAGTTGAGTGACATTAAATAATGGCTTTTGTTTTCGGTATAAATGATTTGCAGGAATTTAAAACAATTTAGATGACAGTTTATTATGCAAAACTATTTCCCTGTCCACTGGGGTGCCGGTCGGCCAGTTTTGTTGTTATTATTGTTGCAGCTACTTGACTTGTTTTTATAAATTACTATCTTAGTATGAGTCATTCTTCGGAACTAGTTTAGTGGCAAATTCCAATGTTGAAAAATTTATTTTTATTTAGAATATCCTTGCAAAGATTGGCTTCCTTAAATATGAGTTCTGATCTCTACAATACTAACATCTGTCTCACATATAATTAACTTGCGTCATTTGTCATCATTTTCTTGTTAAAAAAACATGCAAATCTTATAGGTCAGAAGGTCATCTTACCGAAGGCCAAGGAATTTTTCTTATGATAAGCCACAAGAACTTCTTATAGAAGACAGAAACAAATTTGTTTTTATACAGAGCCAGAAGGTCTTCCTGTTGAAGACCAAAGGTTTTACTTACAGAAGGCCGGAACGCATTATTATAGAAGGCGAAACATTTTCTTTTAGTGATACTTTCCAGAAGATCTTCGCGTAAAATGTATATTTTTTATGGTAACCCTGAAGTTCTTCTTGTAAAAGGTAAGATAATGTTCTTATAAAAGGTCAGCTTCTTATAATGAGGAATTCTGACAGAAGTCAGTATTGTAGTTATGAAAAATTCAGAACATTTTTTATAGAAGGCAGGAAGTAAATAAGAACAATTGGAAATATTATGAAAGGCCAGGAATGCATTCCTGTTGGAGACCAAAAGCTCGTCTTAAAACAGATAAGAATGGCTTCGTTTAGAAGACTTGAATATGTTCTATCAGAAGGCCCGAAGATATTTTCTTAGATATCAAAAAGGTCATCCTAAACCAGTGAGCGGAGCAGTATAGTCGGACGGGGCCGACCATATGATACCCTACACAACTTCCACGAAGATCTAACTTTCTATGGTTCCATATTCTGAGCATGGACAATATTTCACTATATTTGCACCATCTTGACCGACTAGAGGTCAACAACTATAACTAATATTCAGTACAGACCTTTTACTTACTCTTCCAGATTCCCTTCACCGTGGGTTGTGCTGTGATGTTCGGCTTTCGATTGTGGCCTATAGATCGACTCGAAAAAAAAACACAACAAAATTAGGTTTTCGGTTCACTTCATCCCAAAATTATTATCTGATCCTCACCGAAAATTAAACGCGTTTTCCTTGACCATATCTGGATCCTCATGGAAAATTTCAAAGCGATCAGCGCAATATTTCCGCCTTCTAGTGCTAATGTAATGGGTTGTAATGGGTGTAATGGGTTACTAAATAATATATGAATACGTAAGCACCTGTAAATATTTAAGTGTAACTCCCACATCCGACAATATAATTGGTATCAATTTAAAGGTCAACCACTCCTTTTGGATATACTATCAACTTCTCGGGTATATTTCCTTCAGGGGTAATATATATTCGCCATAGAATACAAATTTTGTAATTATTCACACAAAAGTCAGGGTCATTTGACCCGCTAAATATGGAAAAATCTTTATTAAAATAGACATTATTATTCTTTGGAAAGCCTGGAGAAGAACCTACGTACGCACCATTATGCGACGCTTTTCGCCGTTGGTTAAGCGGCTCATCAGGCATATTGGGCTATGTGGCTTTACAAAGGTCGTACGTTGATAACTTGTATTTATTCCGCCCTGATGTGAATATTTTAATCAATATTTGTTCAAGGCTTGGATTTTTAAAGAAAATTAGTTTAAGGATTAGCTGAGATTCATCCTCGCATTTTAAAAGTTATTTTTTCAAGGCCCCGTTGAGCTGCAGGCGTGGATTTTTAAAGGTTTTTTGTTTAATGAGCAGTTAAGCTATAGGAGTGGATTTCTAAGGAATATTTTTTCAAGGCCCTGCGGAGCTGCAGGCGTCGATTTTGAAAGGATATTTTTTCAACGCCTTGCTGACTTTAAGAGTGGATTTTTAAAGAATATGGTTTCAAGGTCCGGCGTGGATTTTTAAAGCATATTTTTCCCTTGAGCTATGGGAGTGGATTTTCACAGAATATTTTTTTTTTGGTCGTTGATTTTTTAAAGAATTTTTTCAAGGTTCTATATAAATCGCGGATGTTTTAAAAAATAATTTTTCAAGTGTATATATAAGCCGCAGTATATTTTTGAACAGAACCTATATAAGTCGTTGATTTTTTAAACTTTTTCCAAGGGTCTATATAAGGCGCAGATTTTTTAAGGAATATTTTTGCAATGATCTATGTAAGGCGCGGATTTTTTAAAGAATATTTTTTTAGGACCAATAAAAGGCGTAGTTTTTTAAAGAATATTTTTGAAAAGCACCAACATAAGGCGTGGATTTTTTAGAGAACATTTTTGAAAAGTACCCACCCAAGGAGAGGATTTTTAAAGAATATTTTTGAAAAGGATCGACACAAGGCGTGGATTTTTTAAAGAATATTTTTAAAAGGATCGACACAAGGCGTGGATTTTTTAAAGAATATTTTTGAAAAGGATCCAAACAAGGCGTGGATTTTTTAAAGAATATTTTTGAAAAGGATCCAAACAAGGCGTGGATTTTTTAAAGAATATTTTTGAAAAGGATCCAAACAAGGCGTGGATTTTTTAAAGAATATTTTTGAAAAGGATCCAAACAAGGCGTGGATTTTTTAAAGAATATTTTTGAAAAGGATCCAAACAAGGCGTGGATTTTTTAAAGAATATTTTTGAAAAGGATCCAAACAAGGCGTGGATTTTTTAAAGAATATTTTTGAAAAGGACCCACCCAAGGCGTGGATTTTTTAGAGAATATTTTTGAAAAGGATCCAAACAAGGCGTGGATTTTTTAAAGAATATTTTTGAAAAGGATCCAAACAAGGCGTGGATTTTTTACAGAATATTTTTGAAAAGGATCCAAACAAGGCGTGGATTTTTTACAGAATATTTTTGAAAAGGATCCAAACAGGGCGTGGATTTTATAAAGAATATTTTTGAAAAGGATCCAAACAAGGCGTGGATTTTTTACAGAATATTTTTGAAAAGGATCCAAATAAGGCGTGGATTTTTTAAAGAATATTTTTGAAAAGGACCCACCCAAGGCGTGGATTTTTTAGAGAATATTTTTGGAAAGGATCCAAACAAGGCGTGAATTTTTTAGAGAATATTTTTGGAAAGGATCCAAACAAGGCTTGGATTTTTTAAAGAATATTTTTGAAAAGGATCCAAACAAGGCGTGGATTTTTTGAAGAATATTTTTGAAAAGGACCCCAACAAGGCGTGGATTTTTTGAAGAATATTTTTGAAAAGGACCCCAACAAGGCGTGGATTTTTTAGAGAATATTTTTGAAAAGGCCTTGGACAAGGCGTGGATTTTTAAAAAATATTTTTGAAAAAGAACCAAACAAGGCGTGAATTTTTTAAAGAATATTTTTGAAAAGGATCCAAACAAGGCGTGGATTTTTTAAAGAATATTTTTTAAAAGGATCCAAACAAGGCGTGGATTTTTTAAAGAATATTTTTGAAAAGGATCCAAACAAGGCGTGGATTTTTTAAAGAATATTTTTGAAAAGGACCCACCCAAGGCGTGGATTTTTTAGAGAATATTTTTGAAAAGGATCCAAACAAGGCGTGGATTTTTTAAAGAATATTTTTGAAAAGGATCCAAACAAGGCGTGGATTTTTTACAGAATATTTTTGAAAAGGATCCAAACAAGGCGTGGATTTTATAAAGAATATTTTTGAAAAGGATCCAAACAAGGCGTGGATTTTTTACAGAATATTTTTGAAAAGGATCCAAACAAGGCGTGGATTTTTTAAAGAATATTTTTGAAAAGGACCCACCCAAGGCGTGGATTTTTTAAAGAATATTTTTGGAAAGGATCCAAACAAGGCGTGAATTTTTTAGAGAATATTTTTGGAAAGGATCCAAACAAGGCTTGGATTTTTTAAAGAATATTTTTGAAAAGGATCCAAACAAGGCGTGGATTTTTTGAAGAATATTTTTGAAAAGGACCCCAACAAGGCGTGGATTTTTTGAAGAATATTTTTGAAAAGGACCCCAACAAGGCGTGGATTTTTTAGAGAATATTTTTGAAAAGGCCTTGGACAAGGCGTGGATTTTTAAAAAATATTTTTGAAAAAGAACCAAACAAGGCGTGAATTTTTTAAAGAATATTTTTGAAAAGGATCCAAGCAAGGCGTGGATTTTTTAAAGAATATTTTTTAAAAGGATCCAAACAAGGCGTGGATTTTTTTAAAGAATATTTTTTAAAAGGATCCAAACAAGGCGTGGATTTTTTTAAAAAAATTTGTTTAAAAGGACCCTTTTCTGTGGTAGTGATTAAAACAGTATTTACAAATCTATGGTGGTGGTAGTGTTTGAAAAAATAGTGTCAGAAATCCTCGCGTAAGGCTGCAGTAGTCCCTAAAAGTATTCTTATAATTTTAAAAATACCTCTCTTAAAGCTACAGTATTCCATTTTTTTTAAGAATCCAAACTCATGGCTGCTCTGACCCTAAAAATTACATTTAAGGTTTCAAGGAATAACTTGAAACAAGAAGAGAAATCCGAATTTTAGTAATAATTATTATTTATTACAAAAGAGGGATAATATCACAAGGAAACCTTAAAACATCCTCTCCTCCCCAACCCAAAAAAGAGTAAGATTAATGTACTGTTATTGATTTGGCGCTGCGAACATAAATAATGTCCATTCCATGCCATTTGCTACTTGGCCGTTGCCATGCCTTCAACATTGTTGCCAGTATTACTATTATTATTATTAGTGAGATTGGAAATTAGAAAATTTTCAATTTATTTTTCCACATCTCTGCATATTTGTAATGAAGCAAATTAATGGAATCATTCTTCCGGGGGATTAAAATGGATTAAAAACATGAATACCTCTTAACATCCGTACCAGTTTGTAACCCGACTAGCATACCGGTTGGTTGGTTGGTGGGATGCCTCGATGGTTGCTTTTGGTCGGTCGTTTAGTTGTCAGTCAGAACTTTATTAATAACGACACGGCTAAATGGACTTGAATGCGCCATGCGCCTTGTGATGTGATGCAATGTTTGTATGTACGTTTGTGTGTTTGCTAATCACTTCACTCTTACCATTTTCAATTTTAATCGTCACCCCTCGATCACCATACCAAATACCTGCCGTTGTGTTGTCTTGCTTACCATCGTCATCGACATGACTCAATAAATTTGTTTCATTTTTTTCCTTCAATCTCGCCAAGGGGAGTTTTAATGTACACTTCATTAATGACATTCTCTCGAAATGAGGCAGATGAAATTAGGTTTTAATTAACCACAGTTTTGTTAAGTGGATGAAGAAGAAGATGGAGAAAAAACTAATAAATTTCCCAGGTATGTTCGTTCTACCTTTAGATTGTCATTTTACATTCAAGCTAACATATGAGATGACTGATAGGCTTTGGCAAGAAATAATTTACAATCTAGGACATTAAATTGAAGTGGTATTAGATTGTTTTGTCTTTGATCAATACTTCTAAAAAATATATTCCTCCAGAAGATGTGCTCTGGTACTCTTCAATAATTCAAGCATACGACTAGATTTTCTAAAATAAAAAATCAGGCACTGATTTAGTGATGGAAAGCATATTCTTGAAATCATTCACGCTTATGTAGACCATTGAAAAAATATTCGTTATAATATTTACAATTTTTTTAATTTTTATACGTTAATTTTTTTTTTTAAATAATATTTTTTCAAGGATATTTAAAATATTTTTGTTTTTCAAATCATATATCCTTACTACTTTGTTTCTTGATTAGAGAAACCCGAAAACAAAATGAATTGTCCCCCCTTTAATCATGTTTTATATTCACTGAAGCAACATGTGCTCTAAGAATTTCGAAAAAATAATTTTCCTTTCTTCAATTTTACAACAAAGTTTTACATCTACATTTCCTTAGTTTTGCACTTTTCTCCTCCATTATCCTTTTGGACCACCATTGAGAAAATAGATAAACACATTTTGCTTTTGAAATGTAAGCATTTATCCATACCCTTGTAGGAAAATGTTGCAATGGTATTATTGAATCTTTCCGTACGTTAAGCACGCACACATGTGCACATTCTTAGCAAAAGTACAGTTCGGGGTTTCACCCATTCATAATATTTGCAGAAAGCATTTACACTTTTCTATACACAGAAATTAAAGGGTTATTGGCTGGATTAAGAAACAAAAGCTATTCTCCGGGACCTGAGGAAAATTTTTCTATAGAAGAAACTATCCTCAAGGACCTAAGGACAATTTTTCTATAGAACAAACTATCCTCACGGACCTGAGGAAAATTTTTGTTTAGAAGAAACTATCTTCAGGGATCTGAGGAAAATATTTCTATAGAAGAAACTAACCATAGGGACCTGAGGAAATTTTTTCTATAGGAGAAACTATCCTCATAAACCTGAGGATTTTTTTCTATAGAAGAAACTAACCTCAGGGACCCGAGGAAAATTTTCTATAGAAGAAACTATATAGTTTTTGGGACCAGAGGAAAATTTTTCTATAGAATAAACTATTCTCAGGGACCATAGGAAATTTTTTCTATAGAAGTAACTATCTTCAGGGATCTGAGGAAATTTTTTCTATCGAAGAAAGTATCCCCAGGGACCTGAACTGAGGAACGTTTTTCTATAGAAAAAAACTATCCTCACTGAACTGAGGAACGTTTTTCTATAGAAAAAAACTATCCTCAGTGTCCCTGAAAGTTATTCTTTACAAAATCCACGTCTTCTATATGAACCCTGAAAAAAATATTCTTTACAAAATCCACGTCTTCTATATGAACCCTGAAAAAAATATTCTTTAAAAAATCCACGCCTTATATATGGACCCTGAAAAAATATTCTTTAAAAAATCCACGCCTTATGTAGATCCTCTTGAAAAATATTCTTTAAAAAATCCACGCCTTATGTAGATCCTCTTGAAAAATATTCTTTAAAAAATCCACGCCTAAGGCTCTTTGGATGCTCTACAAAAAAATTCTTTAAAAAATCCACGCCAAAAATATTCTTTAAAAAATCCACGCCTTATATATGGACCCTGAAAAAATATTCTTTAAAAAATCCACGCCTTATATATGGACCCTGAAAAAATATTCTTTAAAAAATCCACGCCTTATATATGGACCCTGAAAAAATATTCTTTAAAAAATCCACGCCTTATATATGGACCCTGAAAAAATATTCTTTAAAAAATCCACGCCTTATATATGGACCCTGAAAAAATATTCTTTAAAAAATCCACGCCTTATATATGGACCCTGAAAAAATATTCTTTAAAAAATCCACGCCTTATATATGGACCCTGAAAAAATATTCTTTAAAAAATCCACGCCTTATATATGGACCCTGAAAAAATATTCTTTAAAAAATCCACGCCTTATATATGGACCCTGAAAAAATATTCTTTAAAAAATCCACGCCTTATATATGGACCCTGAAAAAATATTCTTTAAAAAATCCACGCCTTATATATATGGACCCTGAAAAATATTCTTTAAAAAATCCACGCCTTATATATGGACCCTGAAAAAATATTCTTTAAAAAATCCACGCCTTATATATGGACCCTGAAAAAATATTCTTTAAAAAATCCACGCCTTATATATGGACCCTGAAAAAATATTCTTTAAAAAATCCACGCCTTATATATGGACCCTGAAAAAATATTCTTTAAAAAATCCACGCCTTATATATGGACCCTGAAAAAATATTCTTTAAAAAATCCACGCCTTATATATGGACCCTGAAAAAATATTCTTTAAAAAATCCACGCCTTATATATGGACCCTGAAAAAATATTCTTTAAAAAATCCACGCCTTATATATGGACCCTGAAAAAATATTCTTTAAAAAATCCACGCCTTATATATGGACCCTGAAAAAATATTCTTTAAAAAATCCACGCCTTATATATGGACCCTGAAAAAATATTCTTTAAAAAATCCACGCCTTATATATGGACCCTGAAAAAATATTCTTTAAAAAATCCACGCCTTATATATGGACCCTGAAAAAATATTCTTTAAAAAATCCACGCCTTATATATGGACCCTGAAAAAATATTCTTTAAAAAATCCACGCCTTATATATGGACCCT
>NW_026877650.1:0-22880 GCF_032173495.1 Musca vetustissima
TTTTTCTCGAAAATTAAATTAAATATTGGTTACTGTTAGTGACAGTTGAAAGGCACAGAAATAAAAGCCAAAAAATGTACACTGAGTTTAATTTAATGCTGACGCCTTTTTTGCCAACTCCTAATTGTATGCTACATTTTAATGGCAGATGGTATAGTATACTCTAGGAAAAAACAACAAAACAACTTAAATCTCTCAAAGGATATTGTAGCTGATTCTTTGAAATCTATAGACATTGCAATTATACACAAATAATATTCCTGGCTTCATTTTGAATGCCTAAAAGTATGTAACAACAATTTACAAAGTACATAAAGAGGCCATAAAACAATTTATGTAGCATAACTTGTGGCAGACACAATACAAAAACATTTGGACTTTTGTCTTTTGAAAAGCATAGCTGCTGGCAAATTATTTAATGGCAATAAAAAATGCACAATTTCTGCTGTTGCTTCATCTGTCCAAAAAATTCCACATTGGCTAAATTTTTTAAAGTAAAAATTTTCGTAGATTTTTTAAAGTAAAAAATAACCCAGGCGTAGATTTTTTAAAGGCGTGGATTTTTTAAAGTAAAAATTTTCAACAAAATATCCCATCTAAGGCGTGGATTTTTTAAAGTAAAAATTTTCAACAAAATATCCCATCTAAGGCGTGGATTTTTTAAAGTAAAAATTTTCAACAAAATATCCCATCTAAGGCGTGGATTTTTTAAAGTAAAAATTTTCAACAAAATAACCCACCAAAGGCGTGGATTTTTTAAAGTAAAAATTTTCAACAAAATAACCCACCAAAGGCGTGGATTTTTTAAAGTAAAAATTTTCAACAAAATAACCCACCAAAGGCGTGGATTTTTTAAAGTAAAAATTTTCAACAAAATAACCCACCAAAGGCGTGGATTTTTTAAAGTAAAAATTTTCAACAAAATAACCCACCAAAGGCGTGGATTTTTTAAAATAAAAATTCCCATAAAAGGTAACCAAGCAAAGGCGTGGATTTTTTAAAGTAAAAATTCCCATAAAAGGTAACCAAGCAAAGGAGTGGATTTTTTAAAATAAAATTTCCATAAAAGGCCACCCACCATAGGCGTGGATTTTTTAAAATAAAATTTCCATAAAAGGCCACCCACCAAAGGCGTGGATTTTTTAAAATAAAATTTCCATAAAAGGCCACCCACCAAAGGCGTGGATTTTTTATTTTAAAAGGCCACCCACCAAAGGCGTGGATTTTTTAAAATAAAATTTCCATAAAAGGCCACCCACCATAGGCGTGGATTTATTAAAATAAAATTTCCATAAAAGGAAATTTTCAACAAAATATCATAGGGTATTTATAACGAAGTTCTGTTCATGTTTCCAACCAACAGAAAATATCTCAAAGTATTCATATTGTGAATAGTAAACCCCCCATTTCAAATTTATTCAACAAACATACATTTCTAATCCTCAGCAATTTGCAAATTGCAGTAATATTTTGTTACGCAGAAAAAAAGTTATTACATTTTTTTTATGTTATTTTATCAACTTTCTGAATTCAATCCAATCTACATAGAAATCATCGATTAGCTTAAACCGTAAACACGTATCCAGTTGGAACGAATCCTCCCAGCATTTGGCAGAACAGAGGATGAGACCGAAAAGAACAAATGCCAAATAAATTGATTGGAGAACACAACAATAGCCCAGAAAAAACATAACATACATAAATTGATTGAAAAATAAAAAAAAATAAAATAACATAGAAACACACAATATCGAACATGGTGAAATGTGTATTCGTTTACAATTGGATTTGAAAAGATTTTTATGGTTCTTATATATTTTGATGCAGAACAAAAATATAGGAATAAACAAATTTATATCGACAATATGATTAAGGAGATTGGAGAAAGGAATAAGGGAGAAGAGATATTTCAAATTAATATGCAAACCTTTCAACGTAATAGAATGTGTGGAAATGTTCGAAAGGAACAGGTGAACCTGACATACATTAGTGTCATTGAAAATATTTTTAATAAATCCACGCCTCTTGTGGCCTTGAAAAAAGTCTTCTTTAATAAATCCACGCCTCTTGTGGCCTTGAAAAAAGTCTTCTTTAATAAATCCACGCCTCTTGTGGCCTTGAAAAAAGTCTTCTTTAATAAATCCACGCCTCTTGTGGCCCTCCATAATAAATATTTTTTAATACATCCACGCCTCTTGTTAAGCCTTTGAAAAAATATTTTTAATAAATCCACGTCTCTTGTTAGGCCTTTGAAAAAATATTTTTAATAAATCCACGCCTCTTGTTAAGCCTTTGAAAAAATATTTTTAAGAAAACCAAGCCTCTTGTTAAGCCTTTAAAAAAATATTTTTAATAAATCCACGCCTCTTGTTCCGCCTTTGAAAAAATATTTTTAATAAATCCACGCCTCTTGTTCCGCCTTTGAAAAAATATTTTTAATAAATCCACGCCTCTTGTTCCGCCTTTGAAAAAATATTTTTAATAAATCCACGTCTCTTGTTAAGCCTTTGAAAAAATATTTTTAATAAATCCACGCCTCTTTTTAAGCCTTTGAAAAAATATTTTTAATAAATCCACGCCTCTTTTTAAGCCTTTGAAAAAATATTTTTAATAAATCCACGCCTCTTGTTAAGCCTTTGAAAAAATATTTTTAATAAATCCACGCCCCTGGTTAAGCCTTTCAAAAAATATTTTTAATAAATCAACGCCCCTGGTTAAGCCTTTCAAAAAATATTTTTAATAAATCAACGCCTCTTGTTAAGCCTTTGAAAAAATATTTTTAATAAATCCACGCCTCTTGTTAAGCCTTTGAAAAAATATTTTTAATAAATCCACGCCTCTTGTTAAGCCTTTGAAAAAATATTTTTAATAAATCCACGCCTCTTGTTAAGCCTTTGAAAAAATATTTTTAATAAATCCACGCCTCTTGTTAAGCCTTTGAAAAAATATTTTTAATAAATCCACGCCTCTTGTTAAGCCTTTGAAAAAATATTTTTAATAAATCCACGCCTCTTGTTAAGCCTTTGAAAAAATATTTTTAATAAATCCACGCCTCTTGTTAAGCCTTTGAAAAAATATTTTTAATAAATCCACGCCTCTTGTTAAGCCTTTGAAAAAATATTTTTAATAAATCCACGCCTCTTGTTAAGCCTTTGAAAAAATATTTTTAATAAATCCACGCCTCTTGTTAAGCCTTTGAAAAAATATTTTTAATAAATCCACGCCTCTTGTTAAGCCTTTGAAAAAATATTTTTAATAAATCCACGCCTCTTGTTAAGCCTTTGAAAAAATATTTTTAATAAATCCACGCCTCTTGTTAAGCCTTTGAAAAAATATTTTTAATAAATCCACGCCTCTTGTTAAGCCTTTGAAAAAATATTTTTAATAAATCCACGCCTCTTGTTAAGCCTTTGAAAAAATATTTTTAATAAATCCACGCCTCTTGTTAAGCCTTTGAAAAAATATTTTTAATAAATCCACGCCTCTTGTTAAGCCTTTGAAAAAATATTTTTAATAAATCCACGCCTCTTGTTAAGCCTTTGAAAAAATATTTTTAATAAATCCACGCCTCTTGTTAAGCCTTTGAAAAAATATTTTTAATAAATCCACGCCTCTTGTTAAGCCTTTGAAAAAATATTTTTAATAAATCCACGCCTCTTGTTAAGCCTTTGAAAAAATATTTTTAATAAATCCACGCCTCTTGTTAAGCCTTTGAAAAAATATTTTTAATAAATCCACGCCTCTTGTTAAGCCTTTGAAAAAATATTTTTAATAAATCCACGCCTCTTGTTAAGCCTTTGAAAAAATATTTTTAATAAATCCACGCCTCGTGTTAAGCCTTTGAAAAAATATTTTTAAAAAATCCACGCCTCTTGTTAAAACTTTGAAAAAATATTTTTAATAAATCCACGCCTCTTGTTAAGCCTTTGAAAAAATATTTTTAATAAATCCACGCCTCTTGTTAAGCCTTTGAATTTTTTTTTTAATAAATCCACGCCTCTTGTTAAGCCTATGAAAAAATATTTTTAATATATTCACATCTATTGTGGATTTTTATCATGCCCCAATTTCCAAACAATTAATGTCAACATAAAAAACCCAATCCTGGGAATCCGACGGAAAAAGTGTGTCAATGACAATCAAAGGATATCATAAATCATGTCAGATTTATTTATTGACAGCCCGAAATTCCTGTCTTATTTATGATTTATAAATTATGGTGGCGAAATTGTGTCACCGAAATTTGTTATCATGTCATGCGAAAATAAAAATAACTGTCATTCGGTAAATTATCTCTATATATAAAAGAATAAATTTAAGAGAATAATTAATATTAATCAACATATGGAGTATGAAAATTAGTATTCTCCAAAAATCAGGGCAACAGACCCTCATGTATTAATCCTTCATTTAATACAAATATATTTATTTAGCAAAAAAATCTGAACCATACCATCAACCTTCTGGCCAACCTACCTGTATGCCTTCAGCTGCTCCGAAACTTTATGAAGTCATATAAATTATTTTTTCCCCTTCGTCATCACAAGAGCATCAAAATGCAAACAAATTGACGACATTGAAATATGTTGGCTATAATCTGAAACCTGAATACCGGCATACCAGAAGATAAATAACAACAGATTTATCAAAGGCCATGCATAATAAAAATTAAAATAAATCCTTGAGACATAAGGTGTGTATGTGTAAAGAAAAAAATATATTTAGGGTCGGATCAGGGTTGTTTAAGTTTTCTTTTGCAAAAAGGCTCCCTCAACCCAAGAATTCGGTTTAAGCAAAAAATACGAAAAAAATCAAAATACCTAACGAGCCTTAAAAGACAAACAACCTGCAATGCGTAAATAAAATGTTCTACATGAGTGATATTTATTTTCCCAACACAAAAAAAAAATAACAACAAAAATCTCGAGAACGGAACCGGAATATGTCAACACTTGCAAGATAATAATGTAATCAGTTAAAGGTAACAAACTATGAAAAATTCAACAAGAATTTGTTGAAGTATAAAGGGGAAATGGAGGGGGGGGGGGGGGGGGATAAAATATTTTATCAGCACAAAGTATCTTTTAATACCCCACAAAAAATATTTTTATGTATACAAAGAACAGGAAGAAGTGAAAAATTGTTATAGTTAACACAAAAAGGGAAAAGGAAGAACAAGAACAAGGACGAAAGGCTTGTTTAGTTTTTATGTTGATAAATTGGGTTATTTAAGGTTACAAAGTGTAAGGTAGAAATTGTTTAAGCACATATTTAACATAAATTTGGTTTTTAGAATTTAAAAGGAATTTCATTTGAATTATTTTTAATAAATCCACGCCTTTTTCAGAATCCTTTAAAAATTATTTTTTAAAAATCCACGCCTTTTTCAGAATCCTCTGAAAATTATTTTTTTAATACATCCCCGCCTTTTTCAGAATCCGTTGAAAATTATTTTTTATTAAACCAACGCCTTCTTCAGAATCCTCTGAAAATTTTTTTTAATAAATCCAAGCCTTTTTCAGAATCCTCTGAAAATTATTGTTTAATAAATCCACGCCTTTTTCAGAATCCTCTGAAAATTATTTTTTAATAAATCCACGCCTTCTTCAGAATCCTCTGAAAATTATTTTGTTATAAATCCACGCCTTCGATGACCCTTCAAATTATTTTTTAATAAATCCACGCCTTGGATGACCCTTAATAATATTTTTTTAATAAATCCACGCCTTTTTCAGAATCCTCTGAAAATGATTTTTTAATAAATCCACGCCTTTTTCAGAATCCTCTGAAAATTATTTTTTAATAAATCCACGCCTTTTTCAGAATCCTCTGAAAATTATTTTTTAATAAATCCACGAATTTTTCAGAATGCTTTCAAAATTAAAATTTCCATAAAAGGCCACCCACCAAAGGCCTGGATTTTTTAAAATAAAATTTCCATAAAAGGCCACCCACCAAAATCGCGTATTTTTTAAAAATAAAATTTCCATCAAAGGCCATCCACCAAAGGCGTGGATTTTAAAATAAAATAGCCATAAAAGGCCACCCACCAAAGGCCTTTTTAAAATAAAATTTCCATAAAAGGCCACCCACAAAAGGCGTGGAGTTTTTAAAATAAAATTTCCATAAAACGCCACCCACCAAAGGCGTGGATCTTTTAAAATAAAATTTCCATAAAAGGCCACCCACAAAAGGCGTGGAGTTTTTAAAATAAAATTTCCATAAAAGGCCACGCAACAAAGGCGTGGATTTTTTAAAATAAAGTTTCCATAAAAGGCCACGCACCAAAAGAGTGGATTTTTTAAAACAAATTCCAATAAAACGCCACGCACCAAAGGCGTGGATTTTTTTAAATAAAATTTCCATAAAAGGCCACCCACCAAAGGCGTGGATTTTTTAAAATAAAATTTCCATAAAAGGCCACCCACCAAAGGCGTGGATTTTTTAAAATAAAATTTCTATAAGAGGCCACCCACCAAAGGCGTGGATTTTTTAAAATAAAATTTCCATAGGAGGCCACCCACCAAAGTCGCGTATTTTTTAAAATAAAATTTCCATAAAAGGCCACCCACCAAAGTCGCGTATTTTTTAAAATAAAATTTCCATCAAAGGCCATCCACCAAAGGCGTGGATTTCTTAAAATAAAATAGCCATAAAAGGCCACCCACCAAAGGCGTGGATTTTTTAAAATAAAATTTCCATAAAAGGCCACCCACAAAAGGCGTGGAGTTTTTAAAATAAAATTTCCATAAAACGCCACCCACCAAAGGCGTGGAGTTTTTAAAATAAAATTTCCATAAAACGCCACCCACCAAAGGCGTGGAGTTTTTAAAATAAAATTTCCATAAAACGCCACCCACCAAAGGCGTGGATCTTTTAAAATAAAATTTCCATAAAAGGCCACCCACAAAAGGCGTGGAGTTTTTAAAATAAAATTTCCATAAAAGGCCACGCAACAAAGGCGTGGATTTTTTAAAATAAAGTTTCCATAAAAGGCCACGCACCAAAAGCGTGGATTTTTTAAAACAAATTCCAATAAAACGCCACGCACCAAAGGCGTGGATTTTT
This sequence comes from Musca vetustissima, assembly GCF_032173495.1. Classification (NCBI taxonomy): domain Eukaryota; kingdom Metazoa; phylum Arthropoda; class Insecta; order Diptera; family Muscidae; genus Musca; species Musca vetustissima. Next base: position 7,069 of record NW_026877650.1, read on the forward strand.
TAAAATAAAATTTCCATAAAAGGCCACCCACCAAAGGTGTGGATTTTTTAAAATAAAATTTCCATAAAAGGCCACCCACCAAAGGCGTGGATTTTTTAAAATAAAATTTCTATAAGAGGCCACCCACCAAAGGCGTGGATTTTTTAAAATAAAATTTCCATAAAAGGCCACCCACCAAAGGCGTGGATTTTTTAAAATAAAATTTCCATAAGAGGCCACCCACCAAAGGCGTGGATTTTTTAAAATAAAATTTCCATAAAAGACCACCCACCAAAGGCGTGGATTTTTTAACATAACATTTCCATAAAAGACCACCCACCAAAGGCGTGGATTTTTTAACATAAAATTTCCATAAGAGGCCACCCACCAAAGGCGTGGAGTTGTTAAAATAAAATTTCCATAAAAGGCCACCCACCAAAGGCGTGGATTTTTTAAAATAAAATTTCCATAAAAGGCCACCCACCAAAGGCGTGGATTTTTTAAAATAAAATTTCCATAAGAGGCCACCCACCAAAGGCGTGGATTTTTTAAAATAAAATTTCCATAAAAGGCCACCCACCAAAGGTGTGGATTTTTTAAAATAAAATTTCCATAAAAGGCCACCCACCAAAGGCGTGGATTTTTTAAAATAAAATTTCTATAAGAGGCCACCCACCAAAGGCGTGCATTTTTGAAAATAAAATTTTTTGAGAATCCTTAGAGAAAATATTTTTAAAAAATCCATGCCTATTCTTAAAATCTGCCCAAAATTGTTTTGACCACAGCCTGCAATTGTCCTCAAACTGTAACATTGTGTTGGTAAACACAAAAATGCTTTGTGCAACATTTTCTTCTCGGTTATTTTTATTTGTTAGAGGGTTTCATATGTCTGTCCATTTTTTTTTTTGGTTTTTGAATTTTGGTATGGTTTGTATGCAAAACAAGAAGTAAAAATTTCCATGCAAGGCAAAAAATATTTCATTGTTATTCCCGAGCACAAAAATGGAGGCAGATGAACAATACCGTGTCCGCAGTACTGGTCACTTGCTGCAACTCGGTGTTGTTGGCATAGTTCATGCCTCAACTAGGAAGATACCGTAACAAAAGGCCCTTTTCTTTTGATTTTATTTCACTGAACCGTAGATGCCACAATATTTGGACTGGCTGGACATCCAAATCTGCATGGCTGCATACAACTGGTCAGTGCGGCAGGTTAGTGAATGAATGAAAATGCCAGAGCGAACCGACGGACGAGCGAGTGGCATGTAGCAAAGAACATTTGTGCTTGGTTGTTAGTCGTCCGTTAGTTAGTTAGTTTTGGTGTATGACGTTGGTATGCTGGGTTGGTTCACATGTTGCAACATATTCACCCTTGGTTGCACAATGATGCACCACAAGTGGTGACAGTGGCGACGCACTGAATATCAGATGCCTACAAACCAACAAACGAATGACCGACCAACAGCCGGCTATTGTTACCGCCATGTAGCATTGCATCATAATTCGCTTCTTTTGTTTCGTGAGAACAAATAAATGCACGGTCATGCCACTAGGCAAATTTTCAGAAAAAATCGTAACTACGTTATGTGGACGCCGGTAATTAATGCGTTTTTTAGGGGTAACATACACCTGCTTGAAAAGAATTAAATTGGCAAATTTTCAATTTTAACACCCCGGCAAAATATAAGTTCCTTTATTATGGACATTCAACTTACCACATTGTGTAAGCAAAAAAATATTACACGGCACTTACCTAAAATAAAATAAAAATAAATTAAGTTAGATACAATTTTTTTTCAAATTTATAAAGAAATATTTTTCAAAAGACTATAAAGAGGCGTAAATGTATTAAACATAGTTTGCAAAGGCTTAACAAGAGGCGTGAATTAGGGTTAGGAATTTATTAAAAATATTTTTAAAATGTTTAGGAATTTATTAAATAAATAGAGAACCCGGCAAACGTTGTCTTGCATAGCAATATTGTTGATGTATAATTCACATAACGATAGCCCAATATTAAGTCAGATTTTTCTACCCTCTACGATTTGAGATAGTGCTCTGACATTTGCACATACATTGATACTACTCCTAGGATATTTGATATTTGTATTAAAAATTATCAATATTAGTTCACTATTTAGGGTAGCCCCATGTAACGTCGCAATATGAGAAATGTTGACGATTTTTTCAAGTGAGCAGAAAGTGGTAGTACCAAACATTATCAATATTGGCACATGTTTCGGGGTACCGCTCATATAATGGTACCCCTAAACATTCGGTATTTTGAAGACCTTGGCCACGGTTTTCAATAGAATTGCTTTTAATTTTATATAAGGGATACTTAATGAGCAGAAAGTCTATCTACATTGTCCATATTGGCCCAAGTATCCGGGTAACCCTTAATATTTGGTATTTGGCTGTAATTTTATATTTTGGATGGTCATTGTGTAGAAAATTTTCCTAACAAATTTCGCCCAATCTTCTGAAAAGCCTCCATATAATGTCACTCCACATTGGCATTGGATTTGGGCACGTTTTTCAACCTAATCAGCTGTAATTGGTTGTGTTATTTGGTAGCATGAATCCTACTAAAAATTGTCAATATTGGTCCACTATTCTGTATTTTGGGAGATTGGTCATTATTTCAACCAAATTGGCTGTAATTATATATTTTAGATGATCAGTGAGTACAACATTTCCTAACAAAGAATTCTCTATATAGGTCCAAGATTACGGGTAGCACCCATATAATGGTATCCGCCATAATTTCCCATATGGTGTCAAATCTTCCTATCAAAAATTATATATCTCCATTCCCAGGATATTGGGGGTGAGATATATTTTTGCGATTATCTATCTAGATTATTTTTTACTTAGGTCTAAGTTTTGATATAGCATCTACATACAGGTCTCGCTCATTTTCGGTGTTATAAAGATATTGAGCGAATTTTCTCATAGAGTTGGCTATAATTAGGCATAAAGAATTCCTATAAATAAAAAACTTCATCCCATATCTCTCGTTTATCGTTTATTAGTTCTCTCAGTGATACAGATTTTTGGTATCTGATATACGCGAGGTGTTCTGTTTACCTTATATCATAATTCCCGTGGCATAGCAACATGTCAGGTACTTTAAGGAACAACATGTTCCTATTATTATTATTATTTTCAAATAAATTAATCTAGGCCATGGATCTTAGATTCAGAATACACTGAATAGACACGAACTCGATTCGGAATGTCTTCTGATTTTCCATCCTTGCTTTAGTCCCAAAAAATGTTCAATACAATGTCAATCCAATTAAAATACAGTGAGCGGAGCAGTATAGTCGCATGGGGCCGACCATATGATACCCCACACAACTTCCACGAACATATATCATTCTGTGGTTCTATATTCTGAGCTTGGGCAACATTTCGCGATATTTGCACCCTCTTGAACGTCTAGAGGTCAACAAATATTACTAATATTCAGTACCGTCCTTATAATTGCTTGTCCCGATTCCCTTCAACGTGGGTTGTGTTGTGAAGTTCGACTTTCAATTGTGTCCTATAGATAGACTCGAAAAAACACAAAAATTTAAGTTTTCGGTCCACTTCATCCCGATATTATTATCTGTTAATCATCGAAAATTATAGAAATTGTCCTTGACCATACCTGGATCCTTATGGAAAATATCAGAGCGGTCAGCACTATATTTGTGGTAATTGGTTTCTAAATAATATTTGAATACATAAGCACCTGTAAATATTTAAGTGTAACTCCCACATACGACAATATAATTGGTATCAATTTAAAGGTCAAGCCCTTCTCTACCAACTTCTCGGGTCAATGTCCTTCAGGGGTAAATATATACGCTATAGAATACAAATTTTCAATTTTCACGCAAAAGTTAGGGTCCATTTAATTCGCTAAATATTGACCGATCTTTATCAAAACATGCATGCTTATTTCTTGGCCCGATCCCCTTCTCCGTGTGAAAATTCGTGATGTTTGGGCCATAAATGCGGCCTCTGGAACGACCAGAAATACCGACAAAAATTATGTATTTGGTCCATTTCATCCCCTACATATTAAGCGATCTTTACCAATAACAATAGGGGTCTTCAATGGCCAGAACCCATCCTACATGCAAAATTTCGTGAAGATTGGTCCATAACTGTGGCCTGTATCGTTTTTATAAATTATAATGGACAGACGGACGGACACACATGTCTCGATCGACTCAGCTAGTCGAGATATGACGATCGGTATACTTAAAGGTGGGTCTAGGACCAATATTTCGCGGCGTTACAAACTCTTGGGGCTGCACAAAGCTATAATACCCTGACAACATAGTTGTCTAGGGTATAATTATTAAAAATATTTTTCAAAGGCTTAATAATGGATTTATTATAACCTTCACCACACTGTGGTACTGGGTATTATGTCGTTGGGCATATGTTTGTAACAGGCGAAAGGAAACGAGATAGACACATGGTTCCTTTTGAGAATATGCATAGAATTAATTTCTGGGTCGATTTATGTCCCGTATGTCCGACCGTCTGTAGATGTTAAATTGTAAACCAACTACAGGTCGCACTTATGATCCGATTTGGATGAAATTTGGCACAGCTCACTTATTTGGCCAAAGGACGAACCCTATTGAAATTTAAGAAAATCCGTTCAGATTTAGAGGTAGGTCTCGAATATAGTATCGTCCGTTTTAAGGTAAATGGGGCACCAAAGTCCCTACATATCTTTTGATTTACATGCAATTTGGCATAGAGTTCTGACTTAGGTCCAGAATGATGTGTGTTAAGTTTCCTGAAAATCGGATCAGATTTAGATATGCTCCCATATATCAACCGATTTTATGTAAATCGTGCACCAAAGTCCCTATATATCATTGGATTTGCACGAAATTTGGCACAGCGTACTGAATTGAGTCTAGAATGATGTGTGGTTAGTTTCGTAAAAATTGGTTAAGATTTAGATATAGCTCCCATATATATTTCCTTCGGATTTAATGTAAATGGTGCACCATAGTTCCTATGTATCTTTCGATTCGCATGAAATTTGGCACAGCTTAATGAATTAGGTCTAGAACGATGTGTCTTAAATTTCCTGAAAATCGGTCCAGATTTATATACAGCTCCCATATATATTTTCGTCCGATTTAATATAAATGGTGCACCAAAGTCCCTTTATATCTTTCGATTTGCACGAAATTTGGCGCAGCGTAATGAATTAGGTCTAGAATGATGTGTGTTAAGTTTCAAGAAAAATGGTTCAGATTTAGATATACTTCCCATATATATTCCTCCGATTTAAGGTAAATGGTGCACCAAAGGCCCTCAGTATCTTTCGATTTGCACGAAATTTGGCACAGCGTACTAAATTAGGTCTAGAATAATGTGCGTTAAGTTTCCTGAGAATCGGTCCAGATGTAGATATAGCTCCCATATATATGTTCGTCCGATTTAAGGTAAATAGTTCACCAAAGTCCTTATATATTCTTCGATTTGCACGAAATTTGGCACAGCGTAATGAATTAGGTCTAGAATGATGTGTGTTAAGATTCGTGAAAATCGGTCCAGATTTAGATATACCTCCCATATATATTTTCGTCCGATTTTATGTAAATGGTGCACCAAAGTTCCTACGTATCTCTCGATTCGCGTGAAATTTGGCACAGCGTAATGAATTAGGTCTAGAATAATGTGCGCTAAGTTTCCTGAGAATCGGTCCGGATGTAGATATAGCTCCCTTATATATGTTCGTCCGATTTAAGGTAAATGGTTTACCAAAGTCCCTATATATCTTTCGATTTGCACGAAATTTGGTATAGTGTACTGAATTAGGTCAAGAATGATGTGTGTTAAGTTTCGTGAAAATCGGTTCAGATTTAGATATAGCTTCTATATCTGACCAAATGAACAATTTAGTATCGGTTGCAGATTGACATGTTTATTGATTCAATTTCATTTTTATGGTCCTTTAAAAATGCGACGTGTTTTACGATTCTTTTTTTGAATAAACCCAAAGTGGTGAAGGGTATGATATAGTCGGCCCTGTCCGAGTTTACTACTTTCCTAACTGTTGTTTCTTTGTTTTTTCTGCAATCTGTTCCACTTAGTGTGTAAATTGCAATATGTAATTGCATAATAACCAAACAGGTGTGTTAATGGTCCAACCCTAATTTATTTTGTTACCAACAGTAACGGATGCATAACAACATTTGCCATTTATTTCCATTTTAATGAGAAAATGATTGCAAATCCGGAACAGAATTTTACGCATAATAAATTCAAACCACAACAATTGATTTAGCAAAAAATGGAATTTACAACTGCCTTCCTAAGCTATCATACAGTAAAAAAAAGCTTTTAAATGTTCCCACTGATTCGGCGGATCATCAGTTCTACAGTTCAATAAACGGTATTTATCTTCTCCCCGTGTTCCACTGTAGTATTTGTTTTTGAGTATGTGTGTGAATTTATCACAAAAAGCCAAATGCATTTAGTCAAGTATATAAATAAACGTGGCTAACATAATCACAAACCGAATCTAAACATCGTCCGTTTGTTGTAATGACGAAAGCGAAAGCAACAACTGGTGCTCCGACTAAACGGAAATGGAAATCATTTGTCGCTATTGATTTGGTTGCAACCACAGCTACACATAGCCTAGGGCACATTTTGTGCGCTGTGTGTGTGCGCGTTTTTTGAACACTAAATAAATAATTGGTAAAACGGAAACAATATTAGAGCGTTGTAAAAACATGTTGCTATATGACTATGGGCATTGTGGTTCACTAAACGACTGAAATGATTTAAGTCAACACTTGCGATACAAAAGCGAAACGATTTAACGTCAGTCTAGCAGACAAGCAGATTTGAATATCAAATTCCGATTACTGGCAACAATTTGTCAAAATTTTCATTCACAACAACATCATATTTATACATAGAAGATATCGACGCCTCCGAACCATAGTATGCTATGTCGACTTAGCATGTTTTAAAGTTCTTTGCGTTTTTAGATACTACGGTCCTTAATATAAATTCTCTGAAATTTTGGTAATCATCGGCCAATCCAAACCAAAGTTATACGCAAAAATGTACTTAGCATGGTACGTAAGATATAAGAAACTTCCATACTTTGAGAGTTTCTACTGAAAAACTCACTTTTCAGACATAGCATACTATTCTTCGGAGGCGTCGATATGTATCCTCATTTTCTGAGCCTATTTGTGCATGTCCGTCCATTCATCTCTCTGTTCATGGTAATCGTTAAACAGCGTATTCCTTTGTAGATACCATTGATGTTTTTTTTTATTATCTTCGCAATTAAAGAAAATTCGCAATATGGAAACGGCTATGTTATTTTTATAAATAAAGAAACTCCGCAATGATCTAACTAAGAAACCGATTAAGTAACAAATATGTTGTTAGGGTATTATAGCTTTGTACAGCCCCAAGGGTTTGTAACGCGAAATATTGGTCCTAGACCCATCTTTATACCGATCGTCATATCTCGACTAGCAGAGTCGATCTATATATATTTGTCCGTCCGTGTATTCAATATACAGGCCACAGTTATGGACCGATCTTCTTCGAAATTTTGCATGTAGGATGGGTTTTGCCCAATGAAAACCCCTATTGTTTTTGATAACGATTTTCTGGACGCTTCAGAGGCCGCGATTATGGTCCACACATCGAAAATTTTTACATGAAGAAGGGGATCGGGCCAAAGAATAAGCATGCTTGTTTTTATTAAGATTGGTCAATATTTAGTGGATAAAATTGACCCTGAAATTTTTTTTGAAAAATTACAAAATTTGTATTCTATAGCGTATATATTAACCCCTGAAGGACATAGATCCGAGAAGTTGATAGTATATCTAAGAGGAGTGGTTCACCTTTAACTTGAATATTTACTTAAATATTTACGTCTTACGTATTCATATATTATTTAATTACACATTTACATTAGAGGTCGCTTTGAAATTGTACATGAGCATCTAGGAATGGTCAATAATAACGCCCATAATTATCGGTCATAATCAGATAATAATTTTGGGATGAAGTGGACCGAAAACTTATTTTTTTTATATTTTTCGAGTAGGTCTATAGGCCACAATTGAAAGCCGAACATCACAACACAAGCCACGGTGAAGGGAATCTGAACAAGTAATTAGAAGGGTTGTACTGAATATTCGTAATATTTGTTGACCACTAGTCGGTCAAGTGGGTGCAACTATGACGAAATATTGCACAGGCTCGGAATAAAAATCCGCAAAAAGTAAAAGTTCCGTGATATTTGTATAGGGTACCGTATGGCCTTTCTGACAATACTGCTCCGCTAAACAAAGTACAGGCTTCATTTATGATTCGATTTGGATGAAATTTGGCACAGCTCTCTTATTTGGTCCAAGAACGAACCCACTTAAAATTGGGAAAAATCGGTTTAGATTTAGAAATAGCCCTCGATTTACTGTAAATGGTGCACCAAAGTTCCTACATTTCATTCGATTAGCACGAAATTTTAGCATAGCGTACTGAATTAAGTCGAGAATGATGCGCGTAAAGTTTTGTGAAAATCGGTTCAGATTTAGATATAGCCCATATATATTGTCGTCCGACTTTATGATAAAGAAGAACAAAAGCCCCTATATTTCTTTCGATTTGAAAGACATCTAACGAAGGCTAGATAGATTTAGATATACCTCCCATATATATATTTTCGTCCGAATTTAAGGAAATTGGCACGAAATTTTGCACAACGTACTGTAGTTAGCCCAACTTGTGTCAGGTTTTATTGAAATCGGTTCAGATTTAAATATAGCTCCAATATATATTTTCGTCCGCTTTTTAGCCAACGGTGCACCAAAGAGTCAAATTTAGGCCGGTTGACACACAATTTTACATGACGTACTGAAGTTAGAATAGCCTAACCTGTGCCCAGTTTTATTGAAATCGGTTCAGATTTAGATATATCGACCATATATATTTTCGTCCAATTGTTAACAATATTAGTGTATGGTTATATGGGGGCTACCAGAAAAAGTGCACGGAAACATATAATTTTTAATTGGAGACATTTGGTACCCAATAAGGCCCCATTGTACCAATTTTCAGCGTATTCCCTAGAATAGTGCGCTCAAGAACCCCAAAATACTGAAAATTGGAGGGTACTCTTATATGGGGGCTACCCGAAAAAAGAATACCTATATTTATAATTTTTTGTGGAGAGATTTGCTACTTCAGAAGAACTCAAAGTACAAAATTGCAGTCAACTCAGTCGAAAAATGCGCTCAAAACCCCCAACATACTGAATATTGGGGATACTGTTATATGGGGGCTACCAGAAAAAATGGACCGAAACTTTTTTAGTGGATACATTTGTTACCCAATAAGAATCCATTGTACAAAATTTCAGCGTATTCCCTATAATAGCGGGTACCCTTATATTGGAGCTATGCCTAAACGTGGACCGAACCAGTCTTCAAAATACAACTCTATCTAAAATTTTGGCGATCTATCTCAATTCGTTTAGAAGCTAGAGTGATTACAACAGGCAGACGGACATCGTCATAGAATGATTGAAAATGATTATTTCGTTGAGAATGGACAAACAAAATTATACTATGGTGGAGGGTATAAATAGGGTTAAGTCGATTCACATATAGACATATATCACATTTTTATGTTAGGATGCATCTCTTGAATATAGACAATGAGGTAAAGGATATCATATAGTCCGCCCCGTCCGACTTTACCACTTCCCTTGTGGTTTTATTTTATTTTGGTTAATTTCCAAATGGAAAATTTGTGATGGTCGGCTGATAATTGGGATGTCTAAAGGAACACTACAAAATCAGACAGAAATTAAGCTTTCGGTCCATTTCATCCCCGAAATATCATATAATCACATCGAAAATTATATGCGTCGTCTTGACACATAACCCTCTAGTGTGGTAACGGACGGGGCCGACCATATGATACCCTTCACAACTCCCATGAAAATCTAACTTTCTGTGGAAATACATTTTGAGCTTCGGCAATATTTTGCGATATTTGCACCCTCTTGGCCGACTAGAGGTCAACAAATATTACTTATATTCAGTACAGATCTTCTAATTACTTGTCCAGAATCCCTTCACTGTGGGATGTGTTGTGATTTTCGGCTTTCAATTGTGGTCTATAGATCGACTCGAAAAAATACAACAAAATTAAGTTTTCGATCCATTTCATAACATTATTATTATCTAATGACCACCGAAAATTATAGGCGTTGTCCTTGACCATATCTGAAACCTCATGAAAAAAATCAAAGCGATCAGCGCTATATTTCCGCCCTCTAGTGTGAATACGTAAGCATCTGTAAAAATAAAATGTATCTCCCAAATAAGATGTATCCGGGTACATATGACAATATTATGATATGATATTATTTTAAAGATCAACCACTCCTTTTGGATATACTGCCAACTTCTCCGGTATAAATATTTAGCTTTCTATCAAATCCCAATACACATTAAATAAGTGTAATTTAAACGCCCCGGTAATTTAAATCACATTACCATTAATTTAATGACATCAGATCATGCCAGAGATTTAAGGCGAAAAAAATGTTTCCCATTCACAAATAGTTTACCTTAAACATTGTAATGGCGGAGAACATGAATACCCGATTAATGCCTGTCAACAGATGTGCAGGGTAATAATTTGGCAAATTCACAGCAAATAAAAGGAAAGCAAATGAATATTTCCAAGAAGGCATTGTCTGATTGTGCCCTGCAACGGCAACACGAACACCACCAGCAAGGACAAAAGCGGCAATGCCAGCCAAAATGTAAGATTTTCGGGAACATTATTCACAGCATCTTTTAAAGCGAAAAAAGGATTGGCAGGGAACAGAACACGCGAAAATCAGTTCACAGAATTTACTGCATTTTTCGTCCGATGCCATTGTTGTTGCCCTGCAACGAACATACATTTTTCTTCGGCAGCAGATAATGCCAGTCATTGTTTGGCAAAATGCAAAAAAGGACGAAACTTTCCATTCAATGACTAAGGTGTTTTCACAACAACAACGACAACAACCACACAAAAAACGCGCCGAACAAAGAGATGCAAAAAATAACAACAGCGGGAAAAATCTCGTAAAAGTGACGCTCTGTCGCTTCTTATATATTTTCACGGCATTTACATTGCTTTTAAGAAAACACGATAGCCATGACATAACTTTTTTTTATTCAATTGCAATGATGGAGGGGGAAGGGTGTTTCGCATTTCACTATTCTTAACCCTGGCCAGAGGGAGGCATGAGAGCGAGGGAAAGTGAAAATAATAAGAAAATGCAACTGCGAGCAAAATTTAAATGGAGACTTGATAATGTAGCTTTAAATGTACTAATTTTTCGCTTATTCACAATAGTAAAATATTATTCAAAAATCTACAGAGTTAAAATATTTCTCGGAAAAAAAGAAAATGTCCTTGTTAAAATATTATTTAACCAGTTAGGAAAGTAGTAAAGTCGGACTGTGCCGACTATATGATACCCTTAACCACTTTGGGTATATTCTACAAATGTATCCTAACAGATGTCGCCTTTTTAAAGGAACATTGAGATGAAATTGAACGAACTTAAACATGTGATCCTTATATAATCTAAACCGAGTCTAAACATGAATAGGTCGAAATAATATTCCATATATAATATCTATGCAATATCTACATCTGAACCGATTTCAAGGAAACTTGTCTGAGATTAATATATATTAACTTCAGTACGGTTGTGTCAATCGGCCTAGCTATTGATGTTTAGTGCACCATTTACGAAACTTTGCACACATTAGTCGAGACTTAATTCAGAACTCTATGTCAAAATTCGTGAAAATCAAAAGATTTGCAGGGACTTTGGGGCACAATTTACCTTAAATCGGGCGAAACTATATATGAGAGCTATATCTAAATTTGAAAGGATTTTCACGAAACTTATCACACGTCATTCTAGACTTAATTCAGTACACTATGCCAAAATTCGTTCGAATCGATTCATTTTCAGTGACTTTGGTGCACCATTTACCTAAAATCGGCCGAAACTATATATAGGAGCTATATCTAAATCTGAACCGATTTTCACGAAACTTAGCACACGTCATTTTAGACTTAATTCAGTCCGCTGTGCCGAAATGCGAGCACATCGAATGATTTTCAAGAAATTTGGTGCACCATTTACCTATAATCGGGCGAAACTGTATATGGGAGCTATATGTAAATCTGAACCGATTTTCACGAAACTTAGAACACATCATTGTACACTAATTCAGTTGGCTATACCAAATTTCATGTAAGTCGAAAGCTATACAGGGACTTTGTTGCACCATTTACATTAAATCAGAGCTATATCTAAATATGGGAGCTATATCGATATCTGAACCGATTTTTCCCAAATTCAATAGGGCTCGTCCTTGGGCCAAATGAATGAGCTGTGCCGAATTTCATCCAATTCGAATAAAAAATGCGACCTGTACTTTGTTTACAATTTAACATCAACAGACGGACATGCATAAATCAACTCAGAAAGTGATTCTATGCATATTTTCAAAAGGAACCATAGGTCTATCTCGATTCCTTTTGCCTGTCACAAAAATATGCACAAAGACATATTACCCTGTCACCACAGTGTGGTGAAGGGTATAAAAGTCCACGCTTGGGCTTCAAAAATCCTTTTAAAAATATTTTAAAAAAATCCACGCTTGGGCTTCAAAAATCCTTTTAAAAATATTTTAAAAAAATCCACGCTTGGGCTTCAAAAATCCTTTTAAAAATATTTTAACAAAATCCACGCTTGGGCTTCAAAAATCCTTTTAAAAATATTTTAAAAAAATCCACGCTTGGGCTTCAAAAATCCTTTTGAAAATATTTTTAAAAAATCCACGCTTGGGCTTCAAAAATCCTTTTAAAAATATTTTAAAAAAATCCACGCTTGGGCTTCAAAAATCCTTTTAAAAATATTTTTAAAAAATCCACGCTTGGGCTTCAAAAATCCTTTTAAAAATATTTTTAAAAAATCCACGCTTGGGCTTCAAAAATCCTTTTAAAAATATTTTAAAAAATTCCACGCTTGGGCTTCAAAAATCCTTTTAAAAATATTTTTAAAAAATCCACGCTTGGGCTTCAAAAATCGTTTTAAAAATATTTTTAAAAAATCCACGCTTGGGCTTCAAAAATCGTTTTAAAAATATTTTTAAAAAATCCACGCTTGGGCTTCAAAAATCCTTTTGAAAATATTTTTAAAAAATCCCCGCCTATTGACCTGAAAATCCTTTTAAAAATCCACCCCTATTAACCTGAAAATCACTTTTAAAAATATTTTTAAAAAACCACGCCTATCGACCTGAAATTCCTTTTAAAAATATTTTTAAAAAATCCACGCCTATCGACCTGAAATTCCTTTTAAAAACATTTCTAAAAATCCACGCCTATTGAACTGAAAATCCTTTTAAAAATATTTTTAAAAAATCCCCACCTATTGACCTGAAAATTCCTTTAAAAATATTTAAAAAACCAGTAAGGAAAGTAGTAAAGTCGGACGGGGCCGACTATATGATACCCTTCACCACTTTGGATATACACAAAAGCTCCTCCAGAAGATAGAATAAATGTATCATCTTTGGGGTACATGAAATCGGACATTTGTATAAACTCAAAACAAAATTATGTATAAAAGCTATATGTAAATCTCGCTTTAAAAAAAGGATGAATATCTGGCTTTGCCGACTATATTATAAACTACAACATTAAACACGGAATAATTGGTTTCCTTTCTTTTATGAAAGTACTTAGCTCCACCGCCACGTCAAGGCTTATTCCTTGGAGGAGTAAAACAGTCGAATAATAAAACACTACTAAAGTAGCGGCCATTCAACATGTTTCAGTTGTTAATATAGCCATCATGTAATGATGGTGGAAATAACATATTTAATATATCTTCATTGTCTGACTAAATTTTTAACAGGTGTTAAGAATTGGAGACAAAAAAATGGAATAATTAGTTTCCCTTCTAGTTTGAAAGTACTTAGCTCCACCGCCACGTCAAGGCTTATTCCAAGGAGGAGTAAACAGTCGAATGATATAAAGCTACTACGCAGAATAGCTTATCCTTCGACATGTTTTGGTTTTATTTTTACTTGTAATATAATTGCAAGAAAAACAATCAATTCAAGCAAATAGGATTGTCTTAAAACTGTTAACATAAGTTAGCAATTTAAAACACTTTTGATATGTATTCATTTTGATATACAAATAATATATCAAATGTACAATTGCATTTTATTTCTTGCTAAAATCATGTATTATAAACTAAGAATTTGTTACAGGTTTATTTAATATGTGAATACATATCACGTCATGGCATTTACTTAACTAAAAATTAATACAATAAGAGAAAATATTACAATTCAATTGGATATGTTAACACATATCGTGTCATGGTAACTATGTACAGTTTCGTATGTTATAGCATTTATTATGCTATCGTCAATATTACTGAAACACCAATCAATTTGTGTTAAACCTTTCGTTGTTGGTGTATTCAGAATAGAAAGAAGGTTGTTATTGTTTAGGAGTATTTCAGTTTCCGATTTTGTTCGTTGTCGGCATATATTGAAATCTCCTAATATAACAACCTTTTGAGAGTTTGTATTTATGCAGTTCTCCAAAACATAGTGTAGTTCATGATGAAGAGAATGCACCCCATAATTACTGTTTCGATATAAGACCATTATGTGAATATCTCTAATTTGAAACACCAGGAATTCAAATGTTTTATTATGTACATGGACCTTTCTTTGGTATTTATACTGAGTAAATTCTGAGATTTCATTTTTCACAAAAACAATTAAGCCCCGTTTACATCTTCGACTGCTTTGGTCCGTTGAATCCAGTCTCATTCTTGGCAATACTGTGAACCCTGGAATTTCATAGTTTTCATTATCGTAGCACCTTGGCTCTTATGAATATATATGCCCTCTGCTACAATTGGAAACTGCTTCCGATCTATATTAACCTGTTCAATACGTTTATTTTGAAAGGTTTTTACGCAAAAATCAATTGGTGTCCATAATGATTCTCACAGATGTCTTTTTTTATGGAACGGGCTAAAATTCCTGTATTTTCCTGAGGAAATTTCATCCAAAGAGTAGAAGGTTTTCTCGTTGTGCCGATGAAATCTATTTCCATTAGTTGACCAGTAGCTCCATTCACCAAACCATCACTGGTGTCAATATTAACAGTTACCATATATTTAGCTGTAGTTTTTAATATCAACTGATATGGTAATCCCTGCGTTTCCGATACCTTAAATGTTTTCACAGATTCCAAGATTCTGTTCCTATTTTCATCTGTTAAACCCGTGGATTTCACAAAATCACATGCAGTAGATAGAACCTCTTCTGTAGGAATAGAGCTCAACTTCAAAGTATTGAATATGTTGACTTCATCATTGGAGCAAAACAGATGAATGGCTTCATCAGGAACAGCAGTCGGTGATACAATGCGCTGTCGCAAAAGGGAAACGTCATCATTGGTCATTTGTCCAGAAGCCCATTTAGAGCAATAGCAAACGATCGATCTTCTCTTTGGCGCATTATTTCTGTAAGAAATACAATTTGTCCCACGTGGTGGTTCCATATATTGTAGCGTATCGATCAGTCGTTTCTGCAAATATCCACCGATCACCAACAGGTGAAAGTTGCATTAAGTCTCCAAATACTAGTACCGATATACCGCCAAAATATTCAGAACTTTTGAATATTTGAATCTAAATAGGAAAACATTTT